>NC_081840.1:42689153-42821653 GCF_963259705.1 Myotis daubentonii
ATTAAGATAAACTTCCTGTATTGGAGGACGCTTGCGCTGAGCCCTGAAAATGGCCCACGCAGCTCAGTGTGCGGAGCAAGGTGAGTCCTTGTGGACCGACAGGTTCCCCAGCTGCCGGGGGGGACCAGGAGCTCAGAGCTCCAGCTTGTAATTGAGGTCAAGGCCGTGCACTGCCCTGTGCAGCTGCTCCTACACGCCCAGCTGGAGGGACCAGGCTGCCTCTCCCCATCCTGCAAATGCAGACCCCAGTTCTTCCGTCACCCCCAGTCTATTTTTCAAGTGACACGGAGCTGGAATTTTTATGTGATAGACTTTAAAAGAAAGATGATTACATTTGAATCTGAGACTCCTTAATAATTAAAAATAAAACAAATACAAACTTCCAAATCCAAAGGAATGGTGCAATGATGGTAGACTGTTTGGTGCTGCGACCTGCCACTGGGTTACTATTAGACACAGAGATTTTTCAGCGCCAACCATTGATGCCGTCGTAATTGGCCGCAGCCAGCCTGTCCCTGGAGTCCAGCTCGCAGCTCTCAGGGTCAGTCAGATCTCTCTGGGGACCAGGGGCAGGTGGGTCCAGCCTTTCAGCTTTGCCCAGAGCAAGTCCTGAGCCCAAGGGAGTCCATCTCCTAGGCAAGCCCCAGGCTTCCTCTCCCCCAGAAGTGCTCCACCGGGACAGCCTCAGACAGCTACTTCCTGCAAAGGGGTGGAAGGAGCTTCAGCTGCCTGAGCCTGTTCACTACGTCAGAGGAGAGGTCTCTGGTCCTGGGGGAGGGGGCGGTAGAATGTTCTCAAGGGCAGAGGAAAGGCCCAGCAGCTCGTTGGTCTGCTGCCATCTGTCAACAAGGAAACCAAGCTTTGAGTTAGGAAGGAGGGACCAGAGCCCAGCACGGGAGAGGAGACCCCAGAACATCCCTGGCCACCTACAGAACTCCGGTCTCCAGACCACAGCAATTGCATCCCACGCTGATGGCCAAAGATCAGAGCCCCTGAGGGAAACGGAGAGCTGGAGCCGACCCAAGAGCTCTAGTCTTGATTTGCAAAAAGGATAAAGAGGGTATCCTGGACGTTACGGCCCCTGCTCAAATTCTAGAACGGATTTTGAAGCCAACGCTTTCATTAGCACTTGGAAATACATGCGAAGGTCACTAATGGCTGCGATGGCTTCTGTGACTGCTGGCTGGCTACTGAGGTAGTGAACTCCCTGTCAAGCTGGTAATCAAGAAGGCTTTCAGAAAGCTTGCAGAAGGGAGCCTACCCCGCAAGGCGGCATCGACTCTCAGAGTCTATAATCCCCGTGGGCCACAAGGGAAAAGTGTGGAGGAAGGAAGAGAACCATAAATAATTGACGCCCTTTGGTGATGGATGGAGCTGCTGGGAGGACGCAGCAGAGGAATTTCACAGTAAGCATCCCACACTGAGTCCATAATCCCCCTCCGCACCAATGTTTACAGAAGGAAGCAGTTTTATTAGGGTGGGTCTGTCTACAAAAACCCCAGGATAAGAAGAGATCATTTTTTCCTGTGACCTACACATGACGATCAGACACCCCCCTGCCTCCTCAGCCTGTGGCCTCCCCTCCTGGGTTGTGGACTGGAGAGCGAAGGTCATTGCCTGTATCTAAGGTTCTCAGCTGTTGACGCCTTAAAGCTGTTATTATTTGAAGGGGGTTTGCACTTTAACTAGGTTTGCGTATCTGGTTCAGTCCAAAGTGAAAGAAACCAGCCCATCATGGTGAAATGACCTCGAAGCTGTGAGCCCCTCCCGAGCGCCCATATGCCTTAACGATGGGGTAGACTCTTCCACCCGCCAGCTAGGGCTCTCCGTCAGGGCTGTCCGTCAGGGCTGTCTGTCCACCCCCCTTCTTCGCCGCCCCCCCCCCCCCCCAACTTCCCCCGCTCCTCCCGTGAGGCCAGGACATGGTAGCCAAGGTCTGCCGCATGCTTACTCCAGACTGCTTACAAGGTGGCTCCTGGTGGCAGGAATCATTTCCGGTTTGCTAAGGTCCTGCTAAGCCCCACCGTTTGTCCTTGGGCTGTGCCCTGGTCCCAGCACCCCACTCCTGAGCCTCGTTCCCAGAAACCCTGAGCAGAGGCGCCAACCCGCTGATCTTGAATGAGCAAGGGCAGGGTGCCCCTTGCCCTCCGCAGCCCCTCCTCCCTGCCCTGGCCACGGCTTCAAGCAGCACGCACCGTGAGGGGCTCCTCTCCACAGAAAGGTTGAGGGCCTGTTTCTGGGTCTTTCCCGCCCAACCCCCTCTAAACGCCTGGCACTCATCCTTCCTCAGGCTTCACTTTGAGTTTATTGAAAACAAGTTTCATGCCAGAATCCAAGCAACTAGTTAAAGCACAATCCACCCTCTGAATGATATAGCCCCTTAGAAGGGGCTCCTGCGAATAGAGCCCGGCCCCCTCTAGAGTCACTCTGATGGTGGACACACGGGCACTGGGGAGCCGTGGGAGCACCTGGGGGGGGGGGGACAGCACCCAGAGGCGGTCTCCCTGCACGCCAGCGCCCAGGACCACCGCTGACCACCGCCACCTGCCTCCACAGTCCTGCCTCTCCAGTGCCAGGAAGAATCGCCGGCACCTGGCATTCTCATTCCATCACTGCCTGGCCGTGCAGCCTCAGACAAATCATTGAACCTGTCTGAACCTTCGTCTTTGAATAGATTCCAGACCCAGTTTTCAGTCTGAAAAATATTTGTAGAATTGAATCTTGAGGCTTGGGAAGGACGTTGCAATTTTGAGACTTACGTAATCATTGATCAAGTAAGTTTTTCTTAAAGTCCTTTCCTAACTCCAATGTACACCCACCCCCTCCCTCGGCTGGGCCCCAACACAGGCTGTCCCTTCCTCCGTGAGAGCACTGCTCACGAGCTGATGTGAAGGTTCATCCAGTGCACCAGCTTGACTGTGAGATCTGATGCTTTGACTCCTGCCCCCGGAAGTGCTTTGTGGGTGAATTAATGAATGAGAACAGCTGCTTATGTACCCCGTCCTTATTAGCTGCCAAGCACCTGCTAAGAATTTAAAACACTAGTTCTTACAACAAAACAGCCGAGGAACCTGAGGCTCAGAAAGAGAGAGAAAATTGAGAGGTTACACAGCTAGAAGCTTTGGAGGTGACAGGTCTGTCCCCAGAGCTCATGCTCTAACCACAAGGCCAGGAATTCTCAGCCTCAGCCCTATGGACGATCCGGGCCCAATGCTTCTTTTTTAAAATATATATATATTTTTATTGATTTCAGAGAGGAAGGGAGAGGGTTGTCATGGATGTGGCCTTGGCTCATCTGTCCAGCCTCATCTTGGACCACACTGCCCCTCTCCCTCAGCATTCCAGACCCAGTTTTCAGTTCCTTGAAACCAAAGGCTCTAAACCCTCTCCAGCCGCAGGGCCTTTGCACAAGTTGTCCCCACCCCCTCCAAGTGTCTGGATAAGCATCACATTCAAAAATGCTTTTGCCGACCCCGTCTCAATCTAAATTAAACCTCACTGTGGCGTTTACTACATCCCTCTTCACATTTATCACGGTTTGCAACTATTACATTTATTTGTATATTCATTTACGGTCTTTGAGCTCCATGAGGTGTCTGGCACAAAGTAAACACAGTGAATTTTTACTTAAAAAATGAAGCAGAGCCAAAAACCGGTTTGGCTCAGTGGATAGAGCGTCGGCCTGTGGACTGAAAGGTCCCAGGTTCGATTCCGGTCAAGGGCATGTACCTGGGTTGCAGGCACAATCCCCAGTGGGAGATGTGCAGGAGGCAGCTGATTGATGTTTCTCTCTCATCAATGTTTCTAACTCTCTATCTCTCTCCCTTCCTCTCTGCAAAAAATCAATAAAATATATTTTTTAAAAAAAAAATGAAGCAGGATTTACACACAGGGAAGCAACTCAGAGACTACAGAGGAATGTGGACGGAGGCCAAGTGCAGGGACAGCTTGAAGGAGTGTCAGAGAGAAGGAATAGTGACAAAAGGCTTCCTGGAAGGGTTCTGAAGCCCAAAGAGTAATGGAGGTTTGGTCCTGGGTTTGGAGTTTCTTTCTAGAACATTCCTTCTCTCCTAAGCTCCCCTCCTTAAGATTAGTTTGACCCATTTTGCTCTAAGGATGGATTGGGGCGAGAAGGTCCTGAATGACCTTTTGAAGGTCATTCAAAAGCCAAGGATCCTGGCTACAAAGTTGGGCTGTTAAACAGTGAACCCAGGAGAAGGCGCCCCGGGTGGCTGGCGGATGCTTCATGGTGCAGGGCCTGGTGTGGCTTCCCAGGGAGGGCCGCCTGGGGCCCAGAGCTGATGTGTGTCCCTCCCCGCTGTCAGGACGGGGTTCTGCTGGGAGCCGTTGGTGCCTATGACTGGAACGGAGCTGTGCTCAAGGAGACCAGTGGCGGGAAGGTCATCCCCCTCCGAGAGTCCTACCTGAAGGAGTTCCCCGAGGAGCTCAAGAACCACGGCGCATATCTGGGTGAGAGCCACTGGGGCCGCTGCTGGGCAGTGGGCAAGCAGGGGCCCGGGGAGCCACACCGCCCACCCATGACCCGAGGGGCCCCTCTGTGAGCATTCTGCTGATTCAAGCAGGGGTCGGGGCCATCACCTCTTCAGCCTGGCGCCCACCACGCCAGCACCCTGCCCGACAAGTAAGTAGGTAGAATAAATGACAAGCCATGCACCTGCCCCTGAAATGTGCTCCAGTGGATGTTTCTAATGCTCCTCCTCCTCCCAGGAGATCCTGGGGGGCAGAGCCAGGCTGACGGACCCTCATGAAACCCCGGTCTTAACCACAGTCACCATTTGGGTGGGATCCTGAGCGAGTGCCTCCCTCTGGGGCTCGGCCAGTGAGGGCAGGGTCTGGGCCTCTGGAAGATTCCTCCCTACGTGCCCCAAGGGAGTGGGGAGACGGGGGGGGGGGGGGGGGGGACTGGAAGGCCGGGCTCCCCGCCTCCACGGGGAAGCTCTATGGCTGCCAGCCAAGCCCTCTGGGCAGGCCTTTGGGAGAGTGGTTCAGCTTTCAGGGTGGCCCTGCCTGCTGGCCAAGGAGCCACATGGGAACCGAAGCCCCAGCCAGCAGACTGATGGGAGCAGGAAATTCTCAGTGCTGCTTGGAGCTTTGCCGGTCAGCCCACGCCTGCCCTCAGGACATGCAGCCCCCAGGCCCCTCCCACCACCACCATCCCCCACTTGGACGGCCTAAGGCCCAGGGCCAGTTGAAAACATTTCCAGCCGTGCCACTGAGGGCTCAGCTCAGAAGAAATCTCTGCTCCGCACCACAGGCTAGCCCCACCCCGCCCTCATACAGGCATCTCTGGTTGTGCTAAGTGCACAGCCACGGTAGCTACCCCACGCGGCGTCCAGGCCCGACTGACCTTTCAAGCCCCATTTCCCAGGATACACCTCCAGGGGTCAGAAAAGTTGAGTCTGAAGCCAGAGTAGACGGCCTGCTGCTCCCACACTCCTAGCCACTGAGTCAGCTCCTCTGTGCATCCTGTAGCCTCTCTGGAACCATCTGCTAGGAACCAGATGACAGTGTCACACACATGCACACACGCACACACACACATGCACACATGCACGCACACATGCACACACACAAACGCACACATGCACGCATACACGCACACATGCACACATGGCAGGAGACATCCATTCCCAGAAAGAGCCCAGGAACTGCCAACAGGCCTGACGCCCACCTGAAACCGGGATCCAGGGCCCAGAATCGTCTGGCAGAGAGTGGAACTCGGCTTTGCACGCTTTCCGGAGAGCTGCCTGAAGTTGCTGCACAGTCACCTTCTGGGTGCTGAGTGGGCACCTCGAGAGTCACAGTGATCAGGCAACGCCATCCTGAGAACACAGATCGGCGTCTTCCCAAAGAGCTCTGGGCTTCCATTTCCTCCATATTGCGTGGCGTATGTGTGCCTGCGAGTCTGGGCGCTCCCTCCTTTGAGTCTGCAAAGCTTCGGGGCTACAAGAATCCCTGAGGTCTTTACATCTACGCAGACAGCATTGGTTTTCATGAGCCACTTGGCAAGGATTTATGGGAATGGAGAGGGCACCGTTTGGTCCCCGATAAACAGTTAGTGCGGATCAAAAACCAAGCCTGCCTAATATAAAATGAAACGTGGCCTGGGCTCACCCGTCTCCCTCCTGCTGCCGGTGAAGGAGGGGATGTGCTCATTCCAGGTCAGCTACACCTGTGGTGGCCCTGCCTGGCTTCCTGTACTCCCTCCGGCAGGGGTGGGTGCAGGCCTGGGAATGACTGCCCTGGGTTATGGCATCTGCCCAGCTGGCCCTGAATGCACTTCCTGCACCGGCCTGTCCTCCGTACAGCTGAGCCATTCGTGGGGCACTGGCAAGACTTGCCAAGCATGTGGGCCAGAGACCAGCCTGTTTCCTCCTGTGGCAGGGTACACAGTCACATCGGTCGTGTCCTCCAGGCAGGGGCGGGTGTACGTGGCTGGAGCCCCCCGGTTCAACCACACCGGGAAAGCCATCCTGTTCACCATGCACAACAACCGGAGTCTCACCATCCACCAGGCCCTGCGGGGCGAGCAGGTAACAAGGGCGAGTTTTCCGGGGAGGGAGGAACAGAGGGGGCCAGACCAATGGGGAAAGCTGGGCTGGAGGGGTCTCTGGACCTCATCTCTTCCCTCTCAGTAGGACGGTCCCCAGACCCACACACATCTTTCCTGGTTGGGGGACATCTATCTCCTTCCCACCAGCCTGGGAGCGAACGGTTCCATCCCCAGAAAGCCAGGCCCTGGTCCCCGCTGCAGCGAGAAGCTGAGCACTTGCTTGCCTGCATTTCATGAACCTCTGCCCCGACTGCCAGCTTCTTCCTGGTCATGTTTGGAGTTCATGGCTAGAAGCAGCATCTGACTGTGCTTCCCAGCCTGGGCTGCCAGGGTCCCTAGGTGTCCTGAGGGGCAGGCATGTTCCTCAAGCCACCTTCACGCCGCCAGGAGTGGGAGGCATTGTGCACCCACCACTCGAGGCCCCATGGGTTCGCCGAGACGCCAGCTTCTTTCCTTTCCCTGGAATGTTAGCAATGCAGAACGGTATGGCGGCCAATCCACTGCCCGGCCTGGGATGTGGTGGGCAACCAGACCGTGCTGCAGAGAGTCTCATGTTGGACGGTCATGAGTGCAGACGGAAAGCTATGACAACAGTCACTGGCGGTGAAAAGACCAGAACACAGGGTTCTGATCCAGGTCATTTCAACAGCTGAGGAAGCCTGTGGTCCTGGGAAGCAACACCGCTTTTCCATGGCTATAGAGTGGGTTCATGACTGGTCAAGTTCAGAAGCCAGGACTCTCGGTGGGGCTCTTGCATTGTGCCACCTCCTAACCCCCAACCCCAAAACCAGGCCTCGGCCCCTCCTGACTAGCCAGATCCAGCATCCATGGCATCCTGGGCCTTAGGCTGGGCCCTGTCCAGGTCTTACTGGCCCAGCTCTACAGAGCCTGGGAACAGCCCTGTCTCCCGCATCGTCTACGACTGCCCTTGGCCTGTCACCTTGAAGACAAGCTCCCCACTGGGTCTAACCCAGGGGTGGGCAAACTTTTTGACTCGAGGGCCACAATGGGTTCTTAAACTGGACCGGAGGGCCAGAACAAAAGCATGGATGGAGTGTTTGTGTGAACTAATATAAATTCAAAGTAAACATCATTACATAAAAGGGTACGGTCTTTTTTTTTTAGTTTTATTCATTTCAAACGGGCTGGATCCAGCCCGCGGGCTGTAGTTTGCCCACGGCTGGACCTAAACCCCTCCAGCTGTAACAAGCCCTCATCCCACCACTCCCCTCGTCATCTCGAGGGCCCTGGTGGACCCAGGACACTGCTCTGTCCCCCAGCCTCTGCCCGCTCCACCCACACTTGGCCCAGGGCCAGCTCTTTTGGGAATCCAAGGCTAGACCTGGAGAGCTAGAGGGAATTTGCTGATGAATTTATGACATTTTTACTGCCCAGTCCCGCCTCCAACATCCGAAAGAGAAACCACAGTGCTGAAGGCAGCTAAATTAAGTGGCTTCTAAGTCACCATGACCCACATAGCTGAGGCCACATATTTAGACAAATGTCTCCCTCCCTCCCCTCTTATTTTTCCTCTGTCTGCCTTTTAATTACTTTAGACAAGCACATCTTTTGCCCTGGGTTTATGATTTTTGTTTCTCTCTTCTGTATTTTTATCTTTCTCCTTAGTTAAAAGCTGTTCATGCTTTAGGATAGTTTTTTCTGAAAGCACCCTAAGCCAGGAGGTGACTGGGGAGGGAGAGTCACGGGCTCGGGTGTTAGACAGACCCAAGTTCCAGCCCAATTTGGCCATGACCGGCCTTCGGACCTTGGGCAAGTGACTCAAATTCCCCGAGCTTCGGTCCCTTCCCTGTAAGACAGTGATGGCGAACCTATGACACGCGTGTCAGAGGTGACACGCGAACTCATTTTTTTGGTTGATTTTTCTTTGTTAAATGGCATTTAAATGTATAAAATAAATATCAAAAATGTAAATCTTTGTTTTACTATGGTTGCAAATATCAAAAAAATTCTGTATGTGACACAGCACCAGAGTTAAGTTAGGGTTTTTCAAAATGCTGACACGCGGAGCTCAAACGGTTCGCCATCACCGCTGTAAGATGAGGACCTTGGTCTCTCCTTAATGAAACATGAGGCTCATCCATGCTGACCTGAGGCTGTAAAGTGTGTCATACAGGGCCTGTCCCTGGGAAGACTCCTTCCCTTTCCTGGGTGACCCACTGGTTCGATAAACATTGACTGAGTGCCTCCCTGTGCCAGGCAGGGCACCAAGGCCTGGAGGGAACTCAGCAGGCACAGTGCCCACTTCACGAGGCACCTGTGGTGGGAGGAGTGTGAGGCCAGGGGAGCAGCTAGAAGGGGCACCCACTGTGGGGAGTGGAGTGGGAAGGACAGAGATGCTTCTAAGAGAAAGGGACCTGAGGGATGGTAGACACTCACGGGGCGGGGGGGAGGCAAGGAGGGCGTGGGGCTTCTGGAGAAGAGAAATCACAGGTGTGGCAGGAGGGGTTGTAGGAGGTGGAGGGTGGGAAGGGAGGGAGGCAGGTGCAGCAGCATCACACTGGAGAGTTTGGACTTTTTCCCAAAAGCAAGGAAGCAGCATGGTCAGCGGCTAGCGCCACTCTGGCTGCACGTGGGGTGGGCTGGAGGGGCTGGCCTGGGCGCAGGGAGGCCCTTGGATGGTGCCCGACCTGGGGAGGGAGCCGCAGAGGGGGAAGTAGATGGACTGGGGCCATGTTTGGCAAACACCAGGTGGGACGCGCTGGGAGACTGCAGGTGGGCGAGGGTAAAGGGAGGAGCCGGGGAGGACCCCCTGGTTGAGTGGGTGATGGCGCCCTCACTGAGGTGAGGAGTATGGCACCCAGCATGGGAGAGGAACATAGTGACTGCTCAAAGGCTGGAAAGAAATCATAATTCACCACACAAGGTGCTAATCCCAGTTATTTGTGACATCAAACATGGAAACGAGTTAAATTCAACAATAAAGGACTGATTAAACACACTGGCACATGCACAGTTTTGAATATTATAGAATCAGCAATGTTGTGTAGCAAAAAATAATAAATGCTCATGATCCATCAGTATGCAAGCCATATGTATAGTATGATCCTAGATTGGAAAAATAAACCATATGTACACACACAAACAGGGCACACACTGTAGAGAAAACAGACCGGAAGAAAACACACTCAAAGGCTCATCGCAGCTGGATGTTTGGACAAGGGGTGACTTTTATTCTCTTCTTTAGACCTTTTGTTATTTTGCTCCTTTTTGCCATTATACTGTATCGATTACAAACAGAAGAAATGGCAATCAATTACTAATATAACAAGGAGAAAAGAGAAGGAAGGACAGACGGACAGGAGGAGTCCACTCCATGGGGGGGCGGGGGAGGCGTGAGAAGGGGAGGGCCTTCTCGTTTTGTTCTCCAAAGACTGTGTCCCTCCGTCCCCCTGCACTGGTGAGGCGAGGCCCCCAGCAGCCCAGCCCCACGCCTCTCCCGCCCTGTGCCTGTGCCGCAGATAGGCTCTTACTACGGGAGTGAGATCACCGCGGTGGACGTCGATGGCGACGGGGTGACGGACGTCCTGCTGGTGGGCGCCCCCATGTATTTCAGCGAGGGCCGAGAGCGAGGCAGGGTGTACGTCTACAACCTGAGACAGGTACTGCTTTGGGGGGCCTGGCAGCCTCCCAGGGGCACCTGGTCCCTGCCTGCGCCCTGGTGCCCACGCGGAAAGCTGGGTCACGGGAGAGGCCCACGCCCGCTGCTGACCAGGCCAGGGAGGCCAGGAAGCTCCTCTGTCGCTGGCTTCTGCGGCCAGAGGAGGGATGCTGGGGAGAGCGGGGAGAGGGGGGAGAGAGGCTGCTGCGGGCCAGAGGGGATCGTGACCCCCAGGGCCCTGCCAAGTCCCCCTGAGCCTTTTCCTGCCCCTGCTTTTCCAGAACCGGTTTGTTTACAACGGGACACTGCAGGATTCCCACAGCTACCAGAATGCCCGATTCGGGGCCTCCATCGCCTGGGTGCGCGACCTCAATCAAGACGCCCACAACGACGTGGTGGTGGGAGCCCCTTTGGAGGACAACCACGGAGGAGCCGTCTACATCTTCCACGGCTTCCGCGGCAGCCTCCTAAAGACGCCGAAGCAGGTAGCGCCGATGCGGGGAGCTGGGCCCTCGAGTCCTAGTGGCTCCTGCTCAGCCATTGGCTCGGGGTTGTCTCCTGTGTCCTCATCCGGGGACGGGTCCCATCTCCTACCTCTACTTGCCTTGTGTCCCAACTGTGAAATGGGTACATTTTTCTCCGGGGACTTCCACATCACCCCCATGGGCACCCCTCCCCGCTTAACTCTAGCTCAACAAGAGTCCCAGGGACCCGAACCTCACCCCTTCCACACGCGTCCATGCACCTGAGCACAGCAGAGAACTCCCATCGGCCTCCCTCTTCTCCAGAAATGCTCCAGGCTGGTCCCCCTGCTCACCTCAAAAGCGACCCATTGCAGGTCCCGTCCCTGCAGGGTCATGCTCTTTGCTTAATGTTATTAGTAAGACAGGCTAATATGCCATGTCGGAGATGCTAATGGCTTACCTGCCGGGTAGCATGGACTTACACTGCATGGGGAGCTCGTTTCAGACACAACACTTTAGTCCAAAGGCACACCCTGAAGGCAGGCCTTCCAGGGGCCAGCGCAGACCAGGCGGGGAGAGAGCTGTGGGCTGGAGAAGCGCCTGATGGTTTCAAACAGGCTCCTTCCGGGGTTCCCATTGGTATTTGCCCAACAGGGTCCGGTCCCAGCTTTCTCTTCCCACTCCCTAGAGAATCGCTGCCTCGGAGCTGGCTCCCGGCCTCCAGTATTTCGGCTGCAGCCTCCACGGGCAACTGGACCTCAACGAGGATGGGCTCGTGGACCTGGCGGTGGGCGCCCTAGGCAGCGCTGTGATTTTGTGGTTGGTTCCTTCGCTTTTCTTGACTCTTGGCTGTCTTGAGAGTCATGACGGATAAGGGTTTAAAAGAAGTGCTTTGGGATCTGAGTCCCTTTCTTTAATCATTGTCAGCCAGACTCACCCTGTTCCTACCCCATCCTGGTGACACATCTTTGTATGGAACGACTAAGTTATTTTGAAGTCCCAACCCCTCTTATCAATGGACTTCTAAGACTGTTGAGCACTTAGTGTCAAAAAGCGCCCCTTCGAATGTATCCTAAAAGTTCTGGCTACTTAGGCATTTCTGTGACTCCAGCCTTTCAAGCTACTTAAAGGACCAGATCTCCCTTCTCCACTGGTGTGAAGAGTGCATGTAATACAGAGATTGCTTTCCCCCAAAGCCCTTCGGACTACTTGTCTCCTTTCCCAGGGCCTAATTCCTGCACCAACCCACTAGACCAGTGGTTCTCAGCCTTCTGGCCCTTTAAATACAGTTCCTCATGTTGTGACCCAACCATAAAATTATTTTCGTTGCTACGTCATAACTGTAATGTTGCTACTGTTATGAATCATAATGTAAATATCTGATGTGCAGGATGGTCTTAGGCAACCCCTGTGAAAGGGTCGTTCGACCGCCAAAGGGGTCGCGACCCACAGGTTGAGAACCGCTGCACTAGACATTTGCCGTCTGTCTGCACACAGGGTCTCTCCTTAGCAGTAGTCTACAGGGGTTTTTTTTTTTGGTTTTTTTTTAAATATATTTTATTGATTTTTTTACAGAGAGGAAGGGAGAGGGATAGAGAGTTAGAAACATCGATGAGAGAGCTGCTCCTGCACACCCCACACTGGGGATGTGCCCGCAACCAACGTACATGCCCTTGACTGGAATCAAACCTGGGACCTTTCAGTCTGGAGGCCGGCGCTCTATCCACTGAGCCAAACCAGTCAGGGCTAGTCTACAGTTTAAAAAAATTTTTTTAAAAAATCTTTCTGAAGGCCTGTATATTTTGCCATGTGATGGCTACTTTTTGAGCTGAAAAAAAAAATTTTAATTTGAACATTTTTTTATATATGAGATATTTTTCATCATAAATATGATAACTCAAGGAAATTTTGTAAAGTAAAGAAATCACTCAGTTTCATCACCTTAACATTACCACTGTGAGCATTTTGGCCTGTCTCTTTTGAGCTTTTTTCAACCAGCATATAATGGTCTATACATGCAAGCACATTTTTCATACAGCTTACAGAAGGCGTTAAACAGCCCGAGGTGTGACTTCACACGGCGATAAAGGAGAGGCGGGCATGCTCTGGGGCCGCAAGAATATTACATCCCATGGGGCAATGTGTGAGCCCAGCTTTTCTAGAAAACAGCTGAAGCTGATGCGTTAATGCTTTGGGTGGGGAGGGCTTCCTTCCCCGATGTGAGGGTGAGAGGAAGCTGCAGCGGGAGAACCCTGAACCAGCCAGGCTAGCGGCCTGTGACCGGCCTGTGACCACAGTGGAGAGCTCCCATCCAGGCCGGCATGGCGCCCTGCTCACTGTCTCTCCAGAGGTGGGACACCACCTCCGCTCCCTGCAACAGCCGTCAAGGGGAGGGAGGGGCACAGGGCACCTGCGGGCTCCTCATGCCCCGCTGGCCACGGCCAAGCTTCCGCTACCCACACCCCAGGTGGTGTCCCCGGCCCGCTGGGCAGCGCAGGCGGCAGGGTCTCTGTGGGGGCAGCCCGTGCGCTGGCACGCGGCCGGCTCCCTGTGACGGTCTGCTCCAACGTGGGGGCTCTGCCATCGGAGGTGGCAGCTCGGACCGTAAAGGTATTCACTGTGTTGGTTCCAGTGAGGAAGCAAGACAGGTGACCAAGACCCAGGGTCAGGTGTATCTGTAGATGTGGCCTCGCAGGTCCTTAGGGTGACACATAACTAAGTAAGTCCTTTACAGGAAACACAGAGGGTGCATACACACACACACACAGAGAAAGAACTGGACCAAGCTCTAGCTTCTGAGGTCCACGCGAAGGGACTCGTGGGCAGAGCCCGCTGGGGAGACCTTCGGTCCCACGGATCTCACATGGGACCGCCTGCCTGTTAGCATCACCTGGGGAGCTTTTAAAACTCTCACTACCCAGGCTTTGCCCAGCCACAGTCGTTTTTAAAGACTCCCCAGTGTTTGTTTCCAATGGAAAGCTGAGTTTGAGAACCACTGAGATAAGCTATTATGTCCACACACCACACTGTCTCACTTACCTGCCTTGATACTTACAATTCCCGTGGGAGAGGTCACGTGACCTGCCCAAGGTCCCGGGAGGAACCAACAGAGCCAAGACTCAAATCCACCCTGTTCACCCCACAGCAGAGTACACAGCACCCCCTTATGCTAAAAAGAGCAGAGTGTTAGCACAGACATGACGCGGAAACTCTGAAGCATCTAAATCACTCCACACTTACGTCTTTCCATCTCCATGCACGATTTGGAAAGGCGTTTCCTTCCCTGAATAGGTTTGACTTAGGCCAACAGAAGAGTAAGTTTCATTTCCTTGGCTGCCTGGACGGGCAGTGTGGGGTGGATGGGTGTGAAACCTCTGGTACAGGGAGCGGGTCCCTGCTGTGCCTGCACACGGGCCTCACCTGGGAGCTTTCACACCACGCCCTTCAAAGTCTGGTCCGGGGACCAACAGCAGCAGCAATCCCTGGAACTTGCTAGAAGTGCGGCGTCTGTGCCCTCCTATAAGATCAGATCTGCATTTTCCCAGGTCCCCGAGAGACGTGCCAGTGTGTTGAAATATAGAAGCACTGCTTTAAGACATGGCGATGCCGATTCTGAGTGCAACGTGGGCACCAGGATTTTTCAAGCTCTCCAGATGATTCTAATGTTTATCCGGGGTTAGAAACCACTGCTCTCAAAGGGAGGAGGAGGCCGAAGGAAGTCAGTATGGTCCGCAGTAAGGAAAACAATGAAGGGCTGCCTCAAGGAGCAAGGAGGTCGCTGAGCCGCCCCTTGTCACCTGTGCCAGTTTTGCCCAATTCTTCAACAACCAGGGTCCTCTCTGCCCACCGTCCCCACACACTGCCTCACCCTCCAGGGATGGTTTTGTGTATTCCACTCCCATCTGGCTCTCCGCCTGTCCCCCAGGTCACAGCAGCTGCCCGCCCTTCTCCTCCAGGTCCCGCCCCGTGGTTCAGATCAACGCCAGCCTCCACTTCGAGCCGCCCAAGATCAACATCTTCCACAGGGACTGCAAGCGCAGCGGCAGGGACGCCACCTGCCTGGCCGCCTTCCTCTGCTTCACGCCCGTCTTCCTGGCACCGCACTTCCAAACAGAGACAGTCGGTAAACCGGGCCCTCCCTCTCCCCCATGGACTTCGGGATTGCTCTGTTTCAAAACCTGGGCTTTCACTGGGTTTTAAGTACCAGGCCACACCTAGAGCCGCCTTTGATGACTGCTAGATGCCCATTTGACGCTCTGATTCTAAAGGACAGAGAGGGGATATCAGGCCAGTGTGCAGTGATGACCGAAGGAAAGGCCAGGAGAAGAAGGAAGTAGTTGGGGTGCCGTTTGGATCAGAACAGAGGACTGGAAGCAGTGGAGTAAATTGGTGCCAATGCCATGAAGTCAGCCTGGATGCAGGGACACTCAGACCCAGGAAGGGAGCTGGGAACAGGGATCAGGGGCTGAAGACCGTGTAGCTGTGGGCACTGCCCCAGGAGGTGTGAGTCTGCAGCAGGGTGTGCTTCTGAGGGCCCATCACTTCACTTCCCGCCAAGGCTGGGGTCAGACACCGCCTTGGGCCCAGGCAGCCCTAGGAGGTGCCAGCTGCAGGCCCTGGGACCAGGCTGGGTCGTGCAGGAAGTGGGGACTACAGAGAGCTTCTCAGCCAAGAGCAGGGCCAACCGGACGAAGAAGAAGCAGGTGTCCGGAGGGGGAGATGAGAACAGTCAGGCCTGGGTGGTGTGCCTTTCTCTCAACTGCTACCTATGAACGGAGGAAGATGCCAGGACCTGGCGCACCCAGAGGGCCGGCGGCCGGGTTACAGGAGGGACTGGGCCTTCCTGGAATCAGCAGAAGATCAGCCTCGTTGAAGGGGAGGGAGCTGTAGGACTTCAACCCCACATCAGAGTCTTCAGTTTGAGGACATGGTGGGAAGCTGGTGGGAGCTGGCCAGCCTCCCCCGACTAGTGTGATGGGACCTGCCACCTGCAGAGGCTCTGAGCCAGACATGCTGGGATCCCAGAGCCGAGGGTGAACGCTGGGGGAGGGGTGCAAAGGTGTGTTGGCTCTAGGTGGGGCTCAAACGGGCATCACCTGACTCTTGTTCTGTCTCCTCTCCTCCTACTGCATTCATTTTCCCTCCATTTCTTCCTCTTTCTCTTTCCCTTCACTGTCAGCCTCATTTTCCTTCCTCCTCCTCTGCCTTCCTCTTCTCTTCGGTTCCTTTCTTTGTTCCTTTCTCCTTCATCACTTGCTCTCTGCATGGGCGTTTCCTGCCCACACTGGGCCTCCTGGGGGGAGAGGAGCAGCTCTTTGCTGGCCAGCCTGGAGGGCTTCCTGGAGGAGGCTGACTTTCCAGAGGCTGTTTTAAATGAGAGGCAAACAGTCTTGGGTGGAAATGTGGCTTCACTTCATGGTCTTGCCCTCTCCCTCCTGCAGGCATAAGGTACAACGCCACCATGGATGAGAGGCGGTACACGCCACGAGCCCACCTGGATGAGGGCGGGGACCGATACACAAACAGGGCTGTCCTGCTCTCCTCTGGCCAGGAGCACTGTGACCGGATCAGCTTCCATGTCCTGGTGAGCCTGACGCCCTGCAGCCCCAGCAGCAGAACCCAAGTTCCCACAGGAAGGGGACACGGAGCTGGGATGGGGGTGCTGCCGCAGGAGAGTCAGATTGCTCAGCCGGCGCCAGCAGCCCTCAGGGGGCCAGCCAGTGGGCAGTGCCCTAGACCGTGGCCACCCCACACTCAGGCCCCAGAGAAAAGGCCATGGGGACACTCTGCCTACACTGACAGCACCCTCCCCCGAAATTCCTTCTTCCCCAGCTCTCAAGCGCCCACTGTTTCTTTAGCAGGGGATGAAACGTGGAGGGGTGCGCTCAGTGAGGTCTAGTGGAAAGAGCAGGGTCAGCCCGCAGGGACCGTGGCTTGAAAAAAAGAATAAGCAGGCATCGACTGAAAATGAAGACCAGGTGAGGCCAGTGAGGTGGACAAGCTGGGAGGAGGGACAGAGGGAGGCCAGCCTGGCAGAGAGGGAGAACCCATGAGGGGCTGGAGCCCCATTAAATGGATTAAGAAACTTCAAGTACCCAGGCCACAGCTGCAGCCTCAGGGACACAAGCACGGGCGCTCAGAGCCCCCTGGCCCCAGGAAGCAATGGGCATAGTCAGCCAAGCTAGTGGGTGAGAAGCGCTCGCATCTGTTAACAGGGGGCCTCTTCTGAGGTGCTGGTAACAGGGCCTCAAAGTGTGGCACCGGGACCAGCAGCGTCCCCATCACCCGGGACCTTGTTAAAAAGGCACATTTTCAACCCCCATCCCAGACCTACTGAACCAGAAACTCTGGGCGGGGGGGGGGGGGGGGGGGGGGCGGGGGGGGACTCAGTGTCTTAGCAGCCCTCCCCCATCCCGGGGGTCCTGCAGCTCCTCCCGTGTGGGAGCTACGGCCTTAATACAAAGAAGACACGCGTGTCAGGATCGGGGTTCCCTCGGGGGAGGTTTTTTAGGCACCTCCAAGCATCCCTCTTACCATCTGTACACAGACCAGCCGGAATCACCCCTAGTTTGGCCACAGGCTGTGCCTTCGTGGGTTTAACACACTGAGTAATCCCTGTCACTGTACCCAGCCTGTGCTAAGAGGCTTCGGAGGGAGGAAGACCGACACACAACCAGGAGCTTGAGAGCCAGCCATGTGGCGGTGGCGGTGGCGGGTCTGGACAGGATGTGGGGATGGGTGCTGCCGGCTTCCTGGAGGTGGAGGTGTTGGGAGGTGGGTGCCCGGCCATGAGGAATGAGCAGGAGTTTGGGGAGACACAAAGCAGCCAGGTTGCCACAGGCCGAGCCCAGGGGCCTGCCCAGGAGACACACTCCGCGCTGCGGCCCCGACTGGCAACCTCCAGCCCCCACGGCAGCTCCCCTACCCTGTCCTCCCCTACCACCCCTCCCGGTTTAGGGGTGACGTCCCTCTCAGGGGTCCCGGCCCAGGAACGGACGTCCCCTCTGCCCTCACCGTCCTCACCTCCTCCCGCACAGGACACCGCTGACTACGTGAAGCCAGTGACCTTCTCGGTGGAGTATTCCCTGGAGGACCCCGACCACGGCCCCATGCTGGACGACGGCTGGCCCACCACCCTCAGAGTCTCGGTACGTCCTGGCACACAGGGCGCCCCTACCTCCTCCCGGAGGCCCAGACCCGAGGGGGCAGCCCCGAAGGAATTCTCCCCCTGCGCCTGCCCGCAAACCCGCAGCACGCTCCCGCCCGCCCCCCTGCGGCCTGTGCTGAACCATCTTTTGAGGAGGAGGGACCAGGCCTTCTCCTGTTGGAGGCGCCCCGTACCCCAGCACAGGGCGAGCGTTGAGTGGGTCACAGGATGAGGGGCCTCAGAGCTCATCGCCGCCTCGCTTACAGATGAGGCCCTGGAGGCCGAGAGGGCCTGGTCTGCAGTTTGTTGAATGACTGGCTGAGAGCAGACACCCTTCCCACCTGCTCCTAAGTTTTCCAAAAACAGGTGCTTTCGCCTCATCCTGGGCTCTGGCCCCGCCCTCACCCACGTTTTCTAATCCCTGGCTCGAGGGGCATCGGAATGTTCTGAAACCTGACACGAGTTCCGACACCTGCCACTCCTTACGCGTCCCACTCAGAGGAGATGTCAGACGGGTGCCATTCTGTGCGAGCTGCGCTGGGAAACCAGGCAAATGTGTACTCTGCAGGATCTCAGACCTGAGCCCTCAGGATTTAGGAAACAGCTCTAAACAGACCACAGAGCTCTCAAGACGGTGACCTGCGAGGTCTGGTCTCTGAGAATGACTGCACAGAATCCAGCCGGCAAACAGAGTTTCAGATACTCAACTCACATTCTCACATGTGTTTCTCCAACATAACAGGGTTCCAATAATATCACCTCTGAAAATCCCCTCTTTGCTCCCATTCACCTCAATCAAGTCCCCCACCTCCCCCGGCATCGCCCCTTCCCAGACCTCCCACACTCTCCGGCCCGACCCTCAACCTTCACACCGCCCTCTCCCTCCTGCTTCTGAGTCACAAACGCGAAAGAGAGGCAGCCTTAAAATGCAGTAGAGCGGGAGAGACCTGGACTGCCAACGCCAGGAGACGGGACGAGCTGGGTGCACCGAGTCATCAATGTTTTCCGCATCACAGTAATTACGGAGCCATGACAGCCCGTGACTGAGTATGTGTCACTCATTGTGCACACACGGAAGCACGTGATGCAGGCTCATGTGCAGGGCACTCAGTGCTCTGACACCGGTGACCTGGATGCAAGTTGGTGACAAGCGTCACCGGCCAGGCCAGGTGGAAGAGCTCTGAGGACGTGTAATGGAGCAATCAGACGATAGGGTGGAGGGACTTCCTGGAGGAGGTGGCTTTTGACTAGATCTTAACGGATGATATGCAGAGATGAGGAGATGGGCTTC
Source organism: Myotis daubentonii (assembly GCF_963259705.1). Classification (NCBI taxonomy): domain Eukaryota; kingdom Metazoa; phylum Chordata; class Mammalia; order Chiroptera; family Vespertilionidae; genus Myotis; species Myotis daubentonii. The sequence continues at coordinate 42,708,249 of NC_081840.1, forward strand.
GCTCCAGGAGCACTGGCAGGGAAGTGGAAAGCAGCAAGGTGAAGAGATGTGTAAAGACCGGGTGAGAAATCGAGCCGTGAAAGACCGTCTGGGGCACGCTACTGAGGGCTTTGCGAAGCAGCGAAGCTTCTAGAAGTGCTGTTCATCTGGACTCCTAGCCCTCAACAAATTAGACACATTCTCCTCATCACTCTTCGGCAGTCTTATTTAGCTTCTGTTAAATGCCCAGCACTGACCTCTTGGGGGAATGAGCCATTCCATATAATTGAGTATAACAGCTGCTTATGACATGAAAGCATTCCTTTTAATGAACTGGAGAGGAATTTTCCCGAAGGTTGTTATGTAGTTCCCACACTTCGTACAGCACTCTGGACAGAGGCGGGACGGATTCTGCTGGAGCCCTGAAATCACCTAAACCCACGGTCGCTAGAATACAGTGAAGCCCCCCAGGCCACCAAAGTGTCCTGAACTGTGTCCCTTCGCAGAATGACCTCTCTTTGCCCAACTTCACGTGGCTCTGCCGTCTTCTTTCCTGGCGCTATTGCAGTGTGCCTGCTTCTAGCTGCAAATCCTCCTCCTCCCCTCCCTCCCCTCCCCCACCACCCCACCCTGTGATGGGGAAGCCGAGGGGCCGGCTTCATAGGAATGTGTCTAAAGCCAGCGGTCGACAAACTGATTAGTCAACAGAGCCAAATACCAACAGCACAATGATTGAAATTTCTTTTGAGAGCCACATTTTTAAAACTTAAACTATATAGGTAGGTACATTGTTATTAACTTAATTAGGGTACTCCTAAGGCTTAGGAAGAGCCACACTCAAGGGGCCAAAGAGCCGCATGTGGCTTGCGAGCCGCAGTTTGCCGACCACTGGTCTAAATTATGAGCATGGGGACCTAAGTAAAGGCCAGGAGCTCACCTTTGAAAAAAGTTGATGAAGTGAAGATACACCTGGCCTCTGTGGCACCTGCTTCCCCTCCCCTGGGCTTGGGCTGGGTTCTTGGGAGTGACAGTCGCTGCTCCTCAGGGGCTTGACTTGAATACCCAGCTGCCTGCATGGGCCAGGGCACATCAAGCTCAACATGCCCTCAACCAAATGTGCCCCTAAGCCAGCGTGCCCTCCACTTAACCCTCCACTTAGGAGAGAATGGTGCGGCCATCCTTCCAGACCTAATAGAGAGACTCGGCCAACATCCGGGGCCCTTTCTCCCTCCACCCTAGGAGCCAGGGCCTACTGGTCTCTCTCTGAGGTCCATGAGCTGTTTCCTCCTCTCCACGCCCACTGCCACACTGACACCAACACCACCTCCTTCAGGAACATTTCAGCGGCCTCCTCCAAGGTCTCCCTGCCTCTGCTCTTGACTCTTCAAGTTCATCCACCCATGGAAGCCAGGGGGGCCTGCAGTCTGCAGGTCTGGCAGCTCACTCCCTGCCAAAGGTAGTTCGTGGGTCCTCTCCGTTGTAAGGCATGGCCCCAAGGCCCTTGGGAACTGGCCCTGCCCATCTCTCCATCTCCCCTAGCCCTGACTATAGCAACACCAAACTACCCACTGTCTCCCAAACTCACCATGCTGCTTCTGCCTCAGGGCCTTTGCACAGGCTCCTCCTTTCGCCGAGACTTTCCTCTCCCTCTGGTCCATCAGCTAACTGGCTCATCCTTCAGAACTTCCCTGAACTTCCCCGACGCCTTCTCTGACCGTCTATAGGACAAAATAACTGTTTCCTCCCTTTGCCTCTGCTATTCGTCATACAGATTTCTTTTTTGCACATTTCACACTAGAATTAGTTGTTCACACAGCAGTCTTCCCCATGAGCTGAGAGCAGAATCTGTGTCTTCCTCACCCGAGAGCCCTAGGATGGCCACTCACACAGAAGATGACCAGTGCGTGTTCGCTGGAACGGACCTGCTGGGGAAGTGGCACTTTGTGCTACCCGCTCCGTTAAGGTCTGAGAGGGACCCAGGAGGAGTTGAGTTTTGAGCCGTCTTTTAAAGAAGGGAAAATCTACGCAAAAGCATGAGAAACGGCCGTGCGGTGTCTGACAGGGGCAGAAAAGACGAAGCCCATGTCTGGTGCGGTAGAGAGAGGAGCTGGTGTGCTGTGGGGGTGAGGGACAAGGACTCCCGGCTGTGGGTTTCCCACCCAGCCACCCCCCGCCCCCTGGCTCTCCCCGGTCCAGGTTCCCTTCTGGAATGGCTGCAATGAGGACGAGCACTGTGTCCCTGACCTCCTGCTGGATGCCCGCAGTGACCTGCCCACAGCCATGTGAGTCTGGCGCCCCCTGCCCCTCCCCTGAATCCTCTCCCTTCCCTGCTGGTGCAGCTGGGAACCCCAGGGCCCTGGATTAATCCCTGCACGTCCTTCTCTTAAGCAGCATGGATCAAATACTGAACTTGGAGCCTGGGTCTAGTCCAGGCTCTGCCTCTAACTCCTGGGTGACCTCAGGCAGGTCGCCTCCTTCTCTGGGCCTCAGGTGCCTCCTATATAGAATGAAACCTGCGAGTCTAATCAAACCTCTTCAAACTTCATTTCGAAAAGGGAATCCTTCTTTGGAGCTCATACTACAAAACAGACAAAAGGTGGCGACCAGGGCCCTGGAGATCCAGGTCCTCGTCCTCCACTCCCAGACGAGGTGACCTTCACGGTTCACTGACTGGCGGCGTGAGCTCCATGCTAAGGAGATTAGCAGAGGGTGCCTGCCATCCCCTGGAAGACCCAAACTAGCCTACAGGGAAAGGGAAGGAACATCCTATTTTGCATTTATGTTTTCAAATTTTTGTGCTCAATTTTTAAACAACTATGAGGTGATTTAGATAGAAGACATAAATACTATGATATATACAAAAAATAGAAATAGCCACTCAAACCTTGTGGAAGGATGAAGAAGCAAATATCCCAAGCACCTAGGCTAGTGATGGCGAACCTATGACACGCATGTCAGAGGTGACACGCGAACTCACTTTTTTGGTTGATTTTTCTTTGTTAAATGGCATTTAAATATATAAAATAAATACCAAAAATGTCAGTCTTTGTTTTACTATGGTTGCAAATATCAAAAAATTTCTACATGTGACACGGCACCAGAGTTAGGTTAGGGTTTTTCAAAATGCTGACACGCCGAGCTCAAAAGGCTCGCCATCACTGGGCTAATAATCAGAATGATCTCTGCATTTAGCGCTGAGCTTCCTGGAAGCCAAAGCCAAAGGAAAAGTTGCTGAGCAGAGAGGTGATGCATGAGTAGTAAGGTCTACCCCCTCCTGCCCCCCTCCATCGGCCTGGTCCCTGGGGGTCTCTTTCCTGCAGGGAGTACTGCCAGAGGGTGCTGAGGAAGCCCACTCAGGACTGCTCCGCCTACACGCTGTCCTTCGACACCACGGTTTTCATCATCGAGAGCACGCGCCGGCGGGTGGCGGTGGAGGCCATGCTGGAGAACAGGGGCGAGAACGCCTACAGCACCGTCCTAAATATTTCACAGTCAGCAAACCTGCAGTTTGCCAGCTTGATCCAGAGGGTAAGACCACAGCGACCTGCCCAGCCTGCCTGAGGCGAAGGGCAGAGGCAGGAGCGGAGGGCTCGGGCCTGGCTGCACATTAGACTCCACCAGGGCGCTTACAAATTCCTGTGCCCAGACTTCCCCCAACTTCTAATGATCTAGTCTGGGCGGGGCCTGGATCAGCTGCCCAGGTGGAGGCAGTGTACCACCAGGATTGAGAACCAGCAGTAGAGGGGAGTCTGAGCCCTTCAGGAACATGGGGAGGAAGGCCCTTCAGCCCCTGTCCTTGGCCCTCACGCACACAGATGCATAAACACGCATACACCAAGCCTGTGTGCGCCAGGCATATACCCCCAGCTTCCTCAGAAGGGGCCTTCCAACAAGAATTAGAACAGGTTACTCTTACTTTAAAACCTCCCATCATTCCTGCTTACTTTCCCAACAAATTCCAAACTCCTTATGATGGCACCCGAGGCCCTGCCCTGCTTCCCCACCCACCACCTGCTGCTTCTGCCCTCTCCTCCACCCCTATAGCCCCACTGGCCACCGCTGTTCCCACACACCTGCTCTTTCACACCAGGGCCCTCCCACCACGGTCCCCTGCCTGGGGCTCCTCCCTCCTCTGCCAAGAAAGCTCCTGCTCCTTCTTAGTAACCACTTACAATGCCTGGCACTGTGCTCAACTTTTGGCATGATGGTGTTGGAGGTGGTGGTGGAGGTGGAGGTGGTGATGGAGGTGGAGGTGGTGGAGGTGGTGGTGGTGGAGGTGGAGGTGGTGATGGAGGTGGAGGTGGTGGAGGTGGTGGTGGTGGAGGTGGTGATGGAGGTGGTGGTGGTGCTGATGGAGGTGGTGGTGGAGGTAGAAGTGGTGGTGGAGGTGGAGGTGGTGGTGGCAGAGGTGGTGGTGGTGACGGTGGTGGTGGTGGCAGTGGTGGTGGTGGTGGTGGTGGTGATGGTGGTGGTCGCAGTGGCAGTGGTGGAGGTGGTGATGGAGGTGGAGGTGGTGGTGGCAGAGGTGGTGGTGGTGACGGTGGTGGTAGTGGTGATAGAGGTGATGGTGATGGTGGTGGTGGCGGTGGCAGTGGTGGAGGCGGTGGTGGTGGTGGAGGTGGTGGTGGCAGTGGTGGTGGTGGTGGTGTTGGTGGTGGTGGAGGTGGAGGTGGTGATGGAGGTGGTGGTGGAGGTGGTGGTGGAGGTGGTGGTGGAGGTGGTGTTAGAGGTAGTGGTGGTGGAGGTGGAGGTGGTGGTGGTGGTGGTGGAGGTGGTGGTGGTGGTGGTGGTGGTGGTGGTGGTGGTGGTGGAGGTGGCGGTGGCGGTGGCAGTGGTGGTGGTGGTGGTGGCGGTGGAGGTGGTGGTGGTGGTGGTGGTGGTGGTGGTGGAGGTGGAGGTGGTGGTGGTGGTGGTGAAGGTGGTGGTGGTGGTGGTGGTGGTGGTGGTGGAGGTGGTGGTGGTGGAGGTGGTGGTGGTGGAGGTAGTGGTGGAGGTGGTGGTGGAGGTGGTGGTGATGGTGGTGGTGGTGGTGGAGGTGGTGGTGGTGATAATGGTGATGATGGTGATGGTGATGGCAGTGGTGGTAGTAGTATCCCCATTTACAGAGGAGGCAACTGAGGCATAGAGAAGGGTTGAATGGTCTGAACAGGACCACCCAGCTAGTAAGTGGCTGAGTGGGATTTCCGCCCAGCAGCTGGCTCCTGAGTTGCTCTTCAGGACCAGGCGTAGTCCTCATGTCACGCTCTCTGGGCTTCCTTCCCACGGGCACATAGGCCCCACAGAGCTCCGTGGCACAGCCTGTATGTGCTCCAAGAAAATCACAGTGTCCGAGTGCTGCCTGTGCTAGCCCTGGACTCCCAGGTGCAAATGCCCTGACTTAGCCACATGTGTCTCCAGGGCTGGGCCAGGGCTGGACACAGAAGATCCTCCAGACAAGTCTGTTGAGTAAAACTAAGACATCGTTGTCATGGTAGGTGCTGGGGTGTCCCAGGTCCCCGCAGACACGGTCTCTGCTCTCGTTAATCTCCGAGTGTCCACCTGGAGCCCGGAGTGGGAGGACCAGGTATCAGTGCCTTTCTGTCCTCACCTCCCCTGCAGAGCCACTGCCCAGCACCGCCCAGCCTCAGGCCCTCTCAGGCCCAGGCCTACCGCCAGCCTCCTCCTCAGCCCTGAGATGAGGGGCCCGTCTCACAGCCTTTCCCAGCCTCTCCGGCCCAGAGCCTTTGTATCTGTCTCTTTAGGGGAAACTGAGCCCCACACCTGCAGCCACCGTCTTCTGCTTCCCTGGCCCAGACTCTGCCAGCCTGTGTCTACTCACGGCCCTGGGAGGAAGGCATCGTGGAGTTTTGTTTCTGTGGCCTGGAGGGGCTTGGCAGTGCGTGAAGGAGAAGAGACGTGGGGAGTGTGTTCTGTAAAGGCCTGTGTCCACACACATGCGGGTGGTGTGTGGGGCTGGCCTGCAGCCTGGCTCCTGCACAGATGCCGCTGTCTGCCCACCCAGAACATGCTCACAGCTTGGAGACCAGCCTCTCCTCTGTCTTCCTACCCCCCAACCCTACCATCTGGCCAAGGAGAGCACCCCCTCCGCCAAATGCAGATGTGTTTGTCTATCACACACACATGCAAAAACATACACACCTACATAAACATCCAAGCAAACACAAATACTATATGGGCATGCAACGGGGCACATGCACATACATGTACTCACGTGCAGACCAGCACACACAGTCTACACAGATGTATCTCCACATCCCCACGGGCATGTGCCCAGGCTGTGCCCAGTGGTGCAGTACCCACGATGGGGATAAATACCCCTCACGAGAGCTGCCATACATGGAATGATCACACAAGTCTGGGCGTTGAATGAGGCCCTGCATTTGCATGCGTTGTGTCATTTAATCCTCATAACAACTAAATGTGGTCGGTACTATCATCCCCATTTAACAGATGAGCAGAATGAGACCCGAGCAATGAGTGCACAACCAGCAGCGTGTAGCTACATACTGAGTGTGAGTCCCTTCCCCCTGGACCTGTGCTGAGGGCACAGCTAGCCCAGCCAGGCCCCAGGCAGTCTGGGGAGCCTGGTGGCACCCCCCGCCCCCGCCGGGCCCCAGGCAGCCTGGGGAGCCTGGTGGCACCCCCCCCCAAACTCTGCCAGTCCAGCAGCCAGTGAGTGAGCTGCTGCTGAGTGTCGGGAAGCAGACAGTGGTGGGAGGGTTTGGAGAAGGCTGGCCGCAGGAAAGGAAAGAGAAAGAAGCATTGCCTGCAAGTCTGGCAGCGGGGGCAAGGGGGGCTCATGCCAAGGGAGCAGCCAGCCCTGAGGGAGGCGGAATAGACCCAGAGAAATCCCCACAGTTCCCCACCGGAGTCAGCCCATACCCCACCCACTGTTATTCTGGATCACAAAGTCATGCGAGACCCCAAAAGCCTCATTTCTTGGCTCACAGAGATCCTTTGCAATCCTCTGATAGAAAGGCATGCGGCCAATTGAAGGGCTGCAAAGCCAGAGGGAGGCGGGACCGCCAGACTGGAGAGCCTTCGAATCCAAACGCCGGCCAGTTACTTCCCATCTCAGGGCCTCAGTGTCCCCCCCTGTAAGCAGGATGAGTCCTGAGTCGTGGGCTGATACAGAGGGAATGACAAGGCGTGCACAGGAGCTCTGAACCCCTCTATCCACAACCCAGCACCACTGAGAGTGTCCCCATCACTGCCACACCTGAGCCTCCAGCGTCCCTGTGGTCCCAGCGTCAGAGGGCCTGTGCTGCTGCTTCAGAGTGGGCAATGGGGGGTAAGGGTGCCCCCAGACCTGGGTGACCTGGGTCTCAGGCCCCATCTAACTGCTGCCCCCATGTCCCCCACCACCCACTCACAGGAGGACTCCGACGGCAGCATCGAGTGTGTGAATGAGGAGAGGAGACTCCACAAGAAAGTCTGCAATGTCAGCTACCCCTTCTTCCGGGCCAAGGCCAAGGTGAGGCTGGGGCCCATTTGGGGAGGCAACAGGGTGGGTACTGGGAGGCTCAGGGAGGCAAGAGAAATGGAAGTGAGCAGAAAGGAGGGCTGGGGAGGGATGGAGAGCACCAGCCCCTTCACCGCCACCCCACCTCCCTCAGCCACTGTCTCACTGCCCTTTAAATCCTCTAAACCAGCGGTTCTCAACCTGTGGGTCGCGACCCCTTTGGCGGTCGAACGACCCTTTCACAGGGGTCGCATAAGACCATCGGAAAACACATATATAATTACATATTGTTTTTGTGATTAATCACTATGCTTTAATTATGTTCAATTTGTAACAATGAAATTGGGGGTCACCACAACATGAGGAACTGTATTAAAGGGTCGCGGCTTAGGAAGGTTGAGAACCACTGCTCTAAACTAACAAGTCATCTAAATACCCAGCCACTGTCTCAGGGCTGTGCATGGGGAGAGAATTAACATTTCTCAAGCACCTACCACGTGCTTCAAAGTGCGTGTGACACGAGTATAGGCGTGTGGCGTGGAGAGAAGCCAATTCAAGGGGAAGGGGAGGAGAACTACAGACTGTGGGGGCGTTTGCCCATCACCCCTGGGCAGTGGGCAGCCACTGAGGGTTCTGGAGCAAGAGAGGGCTGAGCTAAGCTGCTTGTGAAGCTGGATCCGATGGAGGCGCTCGAGGCAGGAGCCAGCCAGGGAGCAGAGTGGTTCCCAGGCGCAGGGTCTGCAAGGTGGAAACTAGGGCTCCTTAGAAAAGAACCTCCCCAGTGGAACTGCAAGTCAAGATGGTAGTTTCAGGGTGCAACTCTGACAAACCAGGAGCTCTAGATTGAAGTCCTGGGGGGCAGCACACAGCACAAGCTCCTCACCCTGCTGCTCCCTGGGAGAAGGGGACCCCAGGTCTCCTGGGGAAACTCCAGGAGGGTCAGACTTGGGAAGAGCACAGTGGTCTGTGCAAAGCCAAAGCACCCCACCCCTCCCCATAGTGAGGAAGGCAGCGAGGAGGGTCAGATGTCAGAGGGCCATAGTCAGGGACCCAGGCCCACTCCTGGGCAAGGCCAAGGCAAAGGCCAAGGGAAGCGGCAAGACAGGGCCATCAGAGTAGCCAGAGGGCTGCTGGACAAGGAGGCAGGTGCTTATTAACCTCTGGGTGGCCCTGGGCAGCCATCATGCTTCTTCAGGCCACAGCCCACCACACGCAAGAACGAGGGGTGGGAGACCTGTCCTACCGCCCCCACAGGCTGTGCTGCGTGGTGACAGCCAGCTGCCCTTCTCACCAGCAAGCCCTCCCTGTGAAAATCCTGCAGAGAGTCTGAAGTTGGTCTTGCTGCCTTCCAGTTGCCTGTAGCTAAAAGCAAAAGTGGAGGAGGCGGGCAGGGGGCTGCCCCACCGTCTGGCTATGTCCCAGTCACGGGCCTCAGACCTTTACTCAGCACCTGGCCACTCCCAGCCAGCAGGGCTCACCCAAAGGTGCAGGGGGCTGGGAGGGCGGGTCAGGGCTTGTCCAGGCAATGCCCAGACTCACAGTTCCCAGCCACCCCAGCTCCAGTGACTTCTTCCTTGCAGGTGGCTTTCCGTCTAGATTTCGAGTTCAGCAAATCCATCTTCCTGCACCACCTGGAGGTCCAGCTCACGGCCGGCAGGTCAGGGCCTGGCTGCTCGCTCTCCCTCCTACACACCTGCTCTGCCCCTCCCCGCACTGAGTCTCCCACCAAACCCTATCCCCAAATGCCCCAACAGGGGTGGGGTCCTGGTCAGTCCCTAATGAGGGCCACCCGCTGCCTGCGGCGGCCACCATTCATTCTTGGGCTGCTTGGATATAAATAATATCTTTATCTTCATGTAGTATTTCTATGTAGCAGCTGTCTAAAAACCAGTTATAAAGCACTGTGCATACAATAGCTCAGTCTATCCTCACTGCAGTCCCTAAGATAGGGAAAGCAGGGGTTATTCCCCACCCCACCTCAAGTTACAGGTAAGAAAAGGGAGGCTCAGAGAGGTTGAGTGAATTTCCCAGCGACACACAGCACAACTGGGAGCTGAACATTAGTGTCCTACTCTATGTCCACGGCTCTTTCTGTCCTGCTCACCTCTCTCCTCTTGGAAATGTTTCCATTTTTAAAAGAGCTTCCCTTACTCTGTTTAGGTCTGTCTGTCTGTCTGTCTCCCTCCCAGGGAATTTGCTACGGGTTCACAGGGTGAATCCCCCTGTGTGGGTAGTAAACACTCTTTTCTTTTTCACAGACTTACATTCTCTGTGTGGGAAGGGAGGCAGGAAGGAATCTGATAACTCTGCAGCCTTGTAACTGGCCCAAACCCTCCTAGAATTTTTCCTCGCTGAGAAATAAATACTGAAGGCAAGCCAAACACTGACCTTCCAACACATGCACACACACACACTCACAGACAGACATACCCTCAGTCACACCCAAGTCAGAGGTCGCGGAGAGAGCACTGGAGATCAACCACCAGCATGTCTGTGGTCAAACTGTGCGTGTGGGTGGAATTCTCACGTGACCCGAGACAGTTTGTAAAATGTATAGATACCCTCAGGCCCCCTCAGGCCCTTCCTGCTCTGAGAAAGCTCCGCCCTGTTCTCACGGAAATGAGGGCGCCTGCGCAGTGTGTCCTCGCACCTGTCCTCACTGGAGACGAATGCGCCTGCGCAGTGTGTCCTCACACCTGTCCTCACTTGAGACGAGGGCGCCTGTGCAGTGTCCTCGCACCTGTTCTCACAGGAGACGAGTGCACCTGCGCAGCATGTCCAGCTGCTGGTGAACCAGACCTGTGCGGGAGGGGACCGTGCAGTGTCCGAGCATCCACCACCATCCCCTTTTGAGAAAAACCCCTGTCAGGGGTAAGGCTCCCGCAGGAAATAGAGCTCAGGGTGTCTAACAAGAGGAAATCGCACCTTTTTATTTCTGTTCTGTTCATGGTGCAGGAAAGGGCAGCACATTTGACAAAAATCCCTCCAAACGTCTCCTACATTCACTCTCCGGCCTTTTCAAGGCAGCGAAGCCAACCTGTGGGAGTGCCCACCCGTCCGCCCGGAGGGGGAGCCCAAGGATAAACAGCCTGCTCTACTGGGAACCCCACTGTCTTCCCTCCTTGGGCAGAGCAGGCAGCCTTTGTTGCCCGGGCGATGCCCTTAGGGCCCACAGCACAGGCTTTGCCCTCTGACCCTTGAGGGGCTCTGGGAGCAGGGCTGGCAATGAGTGGCCACACCCACATAGGCCTCCCAGCTTCCATCCAAAGTCTTTTCCGGCCCCACACCAGCCCGGATGTGCTGCACTTAAAAGGGGGCAGGAGGTAGAAGAGGGTAAGGGGGAGATGAGGGGTGGTGGAGGAGACTGGGCTTGGGGTGGTGAGCCCACAATACAATATACTGATGATGTGCTATAGAATTGTACACCTGGAACCTGTATGAATGTATTAACTATACAAAAAAGAGAAGCTGAGGTCATCAGCTCCCGCAGCCCCAGCCCTTCCCCTCCCAGGGCGCTCTTTCCCAGTGTGACTTAGACCCTCCCGCGCAGTGAGCCCGTTCGCACGCGCACGGAGGGGGCGGGGCGGTCGGGTAGAGGGAGGCCCATCTGACTGCATGGCCTGGCTCTCCCTGCAGTGACAGTGACGAGGAGGAGAGCACCAAGGAAGACAACGCGGCCCTCCTGCGCTTCCACCTCAAGTATGAGGCCGACATCCTCTTCACCAGGTGGGCCAGGGCCCAGGGAGGGGAGGCAGGGGGGGAGTGAGGCCTGAGACAGGCTGCTCTCGGGGGCTCTGATAGGGTCAGAGGCCCCAGAAGCCGGGCCCCAGTGCTAAGGGACTATGAGATGGAGCCAAGTGGGCCCCTGAGGGGTCAGAGAGCACAGCTCCCTCATCCGTGGTGGGGAGATGGTATCAAAACAGAGGACAGAGGCCCGGCTGTGTGACTCAGTGATTGAGCGTTAACCTATGAACCAGGAGGTCATGGTTTGATTCCTGGTCAGGGCACATGCCCGGGTTGTAGGCTTAATCCCCAATAGGGGGCATGCAGGAGGCAGCCGATCAATGATTCTCTCGCATCATCATCCTCTCTCTCTCTCTCTCTCTCTCTCTCTCTCTCTCTCTCTCTCTCTCTCTCTCTCCCTTCCTCTCTGAAATCAATAAAAATATATTTTAAAAAAATAAAACAGAGGAAGGAGGAGGCACAGGCCTGGCCCCAGGGAGCTCTCAGCAGGTCAAATGGAGAGAGCGGGGCAGCAGGCGGTATCCACCCAGGTGTAGGCAAGAAGGAGGGCATGATCTGTGGAGAATTTTAAAATAGTAATAAAACCTGCTGAGTGCTTGTGCTTCTCATTACACCTTGCCCCAGCAATTCTAAACACCGGCAGTGAGAAAACGCTCCTCCCTACGCGGCTGCTCACACTGCCCACACGCCTGGTGTGCCACCGGCCCAGTCTGTCTGAGAGCGCCCAGGCAGATGGAGATATCTGACAGAACAGCAAACACACAGGAAGTTCAGGCTCTCTCACATCACCACTAGAGGCTGGAATGGTGCACAGTGGGCAAGTTCACGCTCAAAAGAGGCCATGCCCTAGGCTGAGAGTCTAGGGCAGGGATGGCAAATAACTGGCACTTCTGGCTCGCGCCCATCCCGCATGCCAGGCAGACGTTGCTGATGGGGGTCAGCTTTTATTCCTGCTGAGCCTCAGAAACCTTCCCAGCACCGTGTTCCCAATGGGCAAAAGGGGAAACCTACTTTTTGTGGCCTAGGGGGAGGCAGGCCCATGCCTACACCCTTTCCGTTCATTTACCCACCTAGCCAATACTGACTGAGTCACGCAGCCCTGTCCTCTGTCCCTGCAGGAGCAGCAGTCTGAGCCACTACGAAGTCAAGCCCAACAGCTCCCTGGAGAGTTATAATGGCATTGGGCCTCCCTTCCACTGCATTTTCAAGGTAAGGCTCAGGGGGAGCCTGGAAGAGAGTGAAGGGCAGGAGCTGAGGGTCCCCACTTGGGAGGGGAGGAATCAGAAATCATTGCTAATGCCCGGCCCGGGGGGCTCAGTGGTTGAGCGTCAACCTATGAACCAGGTCAGGGTTTGATTTCTGTCAAGGGCATATACTCGGGTTGTGGGCTTGATCCCCAGTGTGGGGCGTGCAGGAGGCAGCTGATCAATGATTCTCTCTCATCATTGATGTTTCTATCTCTCTCTCCCTCTCCCTTCCTCTCTGAAATTAATTTTAATTTTTTAAAAAAGAAAGAAATCATTGCTAGAGCTCAGGGTCACCTTAACCCTGCTACCCACTCACTGGATGATTTTAGGCAAGTCACTTCCTCTCTCTGGGCCTCTGTCCTCATCTGGAGAATAGCAGGGCTGGTCTGAGAGAATGATTCCGTATCCGTGAAAATTAGACGTGGCTGCACATAATTTTTTAAAATGTTTTTAAAGTGCTCTAAACACACCAGGGTTTATGCTCTCCCGTAAAAGAGTCCAAATTGGCAGCTTCACAGAGTCAGCCAGGGTTGCATCTTCTCTCTTCAAGTTCCATCATCCTCAACATGCAATTATCAGCCTCGAGTTCACCTCACAGTCCAAGAAGGCTGCAGCTCCAGCCATCACGTCCTCATTCCAGGAAACAGGAAAGGGACAAAGAGCAGGAATAAGCTCCTTGGCAGTTCCTCACACGTCCAGTCACCTCTCATTGTCCAGACGTTGTGATTTAGCCGTCAGAAGCTTTTTGTCATGGTTTCTGTCATGAAGAACGGTGAGAGGAGAATTAGGAGGCAGCTTAGCAGTGTCTGCCATGGTGGGCCAGCAATCTCCCCCACCTCTGAATGCTGTGAGTCGGAGGCAGGCTGACAGCTGGACACTACTCATCAGGCTCACTGAGACCTGGATGGCTCACCCAAGAGAGGGTTAGTAACCTGCCCAAGACCCACAGCTCATACATGACAGCAGCCCTGGGTTCTATTCCCAGCCTTTCTGATTCCAAAGCCTTCCTGTTACCATTGCAGCTCTAACAACAAATGTGTCAACTACAATGTGAACTATCACACACTATTTATTTTCTTCACTAATTAATGATATCTCTCATAAAAAATTAATTGCTGTCACCATCTCCACCCCCAGGGGGCCACCAGTGCCAGGCAACAAAATCCCCCAGAGCCAAAAGGAGTTGAAAATAGACGTGACCCTTGCTCTCCAGTCTCATTGCCGCCCCCACTGCAGGAGCCCACCCCTTTCAGGTCCCTGCAGCCCGGGGAGACTTGGCAGAGCCTCAAAGCTTCCACAGTGAAAATGCCAGGGGGCTTGAAGGGGCCTGTCTCCCAGGCCCGGCTGGGGACCTTGTTCTCCACCTCCCCGCCCCCAGCTGCTGCTGGAGCACCGACACCTCTCCCTCTCGGGCCACAGATCCAAAACTTGGGCTTGTTCCCCATCCACGGGGTGATGATGAAGATCACCGTGCCCGTCGCCACCAGGAGTGGCAACCGGCTGCTGATGCTGAGGGACTTCCTCACCGACCAGGTACCACTGCCCTCAGGAGCTGGCTGAGGGGAGGGGCCGGAAGGAGACAGACATAGCCTTTGGAGTGTCCCAAGCCCTCAGACCCCAGCTCCTTCTCCCAGAACCATGCCCCGCGGGGCCTTCTCTGGCAGAGGAGGAGGAAGAACACCGGATGCTGAGTCTGGCGTGCTGATTGTGAAGTGGCTGTGTCACCCTCCTGCAGGTGAACACGTCCTGTAACGTCTGGGGAAACGGCACCGAGTACCGGCATTCCCCGATGGAGGAAGACCTGAGTCGCACCCCACAGCTGGTGAGTGTCGCCCAAACCCAGAGCCATGGGGATGGGGAAGAAGAGTGCAGCCTGAGCCCGGGGCTATTTCTCTCCTCGTCCCATAGTTTGTCAGTAAGAGTTTGTTGAGCATGTGCCCAGCTTCACACCAATAAGGAAAAGGGACTTCTTGCCCTTAGTGAGCTCACCATCTCTAGGAGACACAGAATGAGCACCTCGAGCCAGTAAACAGGCCTGTGATGAGTGTCAAAAGAATGACAACAGGAGCAAACTGTAGTAAAAGAACAGCAAGAGAAAATGGAAACACTAACCTGAAAAGATATCTGCATCCCCATGTTCACTGCAGACAACAGCCAAGATATGGAAATAACGTAGGTGTCCATCGATGGATAAAGACATTGTGAGAGATAGAGATAGAGATAGAGATAGAGATAGAGATAGAGATAGAGATAGAGATAGAGATAGAGATAGAGATAGAGATAGAGATAGATAGAGATAGAGAGAGAAAGAGATAGAGATAGAGATAAAGATAAAGATAAAGATAGAGATAGACAGAGATAGAGAAAGAGAAATAGAGATAGAGATGATAGATATATGCAATAGAATGTTACTCAGCATAAGAAAGAAAAAAATCTTGCCATTTGGGACAATGTATTTGGACCTTGAGGGCATTATGCTAAGTGAAATAAGTTAGACAAAGACAAATACTGTATGATCTTACTTATACGTGGAATCTTTTTTTTAAAAATCAAGCTTATAGATACAGAGTAAAGATTGGTGGTAGTCAGAAGCAGGGGGTGAGAGTGGGAAAATGGATGAAGGGGATCAAAAGGTAATAATCATTTTAAAAAGAACAGAGCTGCCCTGACTGGTTTGGCTCAGTGGATAGAGCGTCGGCCTGCAGACTGAAGAGTCCCAGGTTCGATTCCAGTCAAGGGCACGTACCTTGGTTTAGGGCACATCCACAGTGGGGAGTGTGCAGGAGGCAGCTGATCGATGTTTCTGTCTGTCCCTCTCCCTTCCTCTCTGAAAAAAATCAATAAACTATATTTAAAAAAAGAAAGAACAGAGCTAGTGGACTTGTACTTGAGCCTAAAAGAGCCTTTGGGTACAGATAAGCAGAGGGAAGGGGAGGAAGCCAGATGGAGCATTGCTACGGGGGCAGAACATACATGACTTATATTGGAGACATTGACTTCAACTGGGGCCTCCCTGCCCCAGAAATGAAAGGCAGCTCAGGTTCAACTCCCAAAGCCCTCCCTAAGACACCTGCTGGTTTCCAGGTTTATATCCTCGCAGCTGCCTCTGTCCCCAGATACCTATTTCTGTGCATGCTTCCATTATTCCTTACCCAGACAAAACCTTAGCCGTTTTAATCTGATTTCCCCGGACAAGTGCTTCACACAAAGCATTTTTTGAATGTAGTGCATTTTACTGAAGACTTGGGGTTGGGTAGGGTTGACATGGATGCAAAAGAGTGATACAAATAACTGTAACCTAATACTTTCTAACTATTTGATTATTTGTTTGGGTTTTCTATTAGGATGATACCATCTGCTGATGATAATAGCTTTAGCTTTAGCATTCAAGCCTTGTAAATTGTTTTTCTTGTGTTATTGCTCTGGCTAGGACCTCCAGGGTAATGAAAAACAGAAATGATGACAGTCTTGTCTTGATCCTAATTTTAAAGGAATTGTTTTTAATTTTTCATTAATAAATACGATACTTGCTGGGTTTTATAAATACCCTTTATTCAGATTCAGGAAGTTCCCCAGGAGCTTTTATCAAAAACTGAAGTTGAATTTCCTAAAATGTTTATTTTTTGCATCTGTTACAGTAATCATCCACTTTTCCCCTTTAATCTGTTTATATGGTGATGACATTTATAGGTTCCCTAACACTGAACCAAAATTTTGTTCCTGGAATATACCTAATATGCACAACTTCAAATGCAGCATCAAATATACCATTCTCACCTCGTCCTCCAGCCACCCCCTGGCAGCCCCAGACCACGCGTCCCCTACCGCCGCCTCGTCCCGTCCTCTGCCCCTCTCCCCAATGAACAAAGCCCCACTTGGTCCAGCAGTGCAGCTGAGCCATCTCTCTGGCGGCCCAGCCTCTGCTCACATTCCCAGGTCACAGCTAGGTTTCTGCCACCGCTCCCCCAGAGCCTGGTTGCTCACTCCCCGAGACCCACCTCTCTTTCAGAATCACAGCAACTCTGACGTAGTCTCCATCAACTGCCATGTGCGGCTGGCCCCCAACCAGGAAATCAATTTCCACCTGCTGGGGAACCTGTGGTTGCGGTCCCTAAAGGCAGTAAGTAGAGCACGTGGGCTAGGCTAGCGGGAAGAAGGGAAGAAGGTGGGTGCTGGGAGTCTCGCACGGGGAGGGGCCAGCTTCTGACAAGGCCTCTGATTACACAGCTCAAGTACAAGCTGATGAAAATCACGGTCCACGCAGCCGTGCAGAGGCAGTTCCACAGTCCTTTCATCTTCCGAGAGGAGGATCCCAGCCGCCAGGTGAGCCCCTGGGAACCCTGCAGACCTGGGCTTGAGCCGGGCCAGCTTGGTAAGGGTTACCCCTTCCCCTAGTTTTCCTACACCTGTACCGTGTGTTCCTGCAAGCGAGAGATGGACAGACATGCCAGCAGTTAGTGCAGCATCAGAGGAGAGAGAAAAGCAGGACAAATAGGGCTTTGGGGGCAGAAGAGGACAGGGGGCCAGAAGCATTTGCCCAGGCCACGGGCGCCCCAGGCTCTGCACAACAGCCCATGGGGCGGAGGAGGGAGGGAACCTGTGTATTTGACACGACAGGAACCTGAAACTGGAGTCCATGGCAGCCTGGCTGGCGGGCTCGTGGCCCAGCAGAGGGAGGCTGCCTTGGGCAGGCTGGCAGCCTAGAATGACCATCCCACACCTGTGTCACCCCCGATCCATTCGCACCTCTTATCTAATGAAACCATGTGACCTGTGCTTTAGAAGTCTGGCATGAATTGAACTGGTGAACTGGTGAAGGCCAATGGATGAGATGTCTTGGCATTGACACTTGTATTGGGTAAAAGCAGATCAAATTGGCTTGAATCAAAGTTCGGGAAAGGGATGGGGCTCTGTGCAGTGCTCAGCTGGGAAAATGAGAAGTTGTGTCTTGAAAAGTTCAATCCTCTGGATAGAGGCATCTCAGGCATGGGGCGCTGCTGCCCTCCACTGGCTGTGTCCCCAAACTGCCAGCCTGGGCTCCAGGTGAGCGTTCAATACCAGATGTTGAGTAAACCCCCCCCCCCCCCCCCAGTTCCTCCCCAGCAGACGCTGGAGAGCAAAGTGGGCATGGGCTAGAAGCCAGCCCTTAAGAAAACACACAGATACCCATCACAAACAGGGTGGGTGTGCCAGGCGAAGGGCTAGCAGGTGCAACAGCCCAGAAGCAGCACTCAGGGGCCCCCACCCCAGGAGCGGTTTCATTTGTTCATTCATTCATTCAGCGATGGTTGGGTGTCCCCTCTATGACTCAGACCTACTAGGGGTGCAAAGGAACAAGGAAGCAAAGCGTGGACTCGATCTGGGGGTGAGCACAGGTGCTGGAGTGGGAGGTGGCCAGACCAGGGAAAGCTTTCTTGAGACAGCACACTTGAACTGAATCTTGCGATGTGTTAGAATTTTCCAGGTGACCAAGAGAGAAGAGGCATACACACACACACACACAAACTGCCCCTCTCTCCACACTAGTTCATGTCTCTCAAATGAATTCTCCTTCTCCTTCCATTCCTAGTCCCCACGCCAAATCCTTCTTATGCTTTCTGGATGCCTCACTTCTCTTTCTGAAATCCAGCAATAATGAAGCCCATGTTGGCTTACATTCTCAGGTCACAGCCAGGTGACCGGGGGTGGGAAGGCAGAGCAAGGTCCAGCCTGCAGGGATGGAAAGAACATATAAGGGACCTATGGTTTGTTGAGCCCTAACTATGAGCCAGGTATTGTAATAATTTCTTCACATGTTATCTTTGATGTATGTCCCCACACCCTCACTTTTCAGGTGTGGAAACTGAGGCTGTGTGAGATAAGGCAGCAGGGAAGCAGTGACTTGCCTCAGGTTAAATAGTGACTCAGTGGCCAAGCCAGGACCCCACCATGCTGTGCAGGGGTGCCGTCGGTCAGTCACTCAACATGTTCACTGAGCCCCTGGCTCTGTCCCAGGCCCAGGCCCTGCTCGGAGGATAGAGCAGTGAACAAATCAGGGAAAGCCTGCTCTCCTGGAACTGACCTTCCGTGGGAAGAAAGGCAATTAACATAAATACAGGGGGGCAAAAGTAGATTTACAGTTGTCAGTATGCAAAAGTTTCTTCTTATATTATTCATTATTATTTATTTTTCCATACGAACTATAAACCTGCTTTGCCCACCCCTGTATATACAGCATCAAGTGGTGATGAAGTCTGAAAAAAAAACAACAACACGCAAGCATATAAGCATGGAGATTCAGGGGACACTATTTTAGATGGGGAGATTAGGGAAAGCCTCTCCAGTAAAGTGACATCTGACAGGGACTAGGAGCCATGCCAGCAGAAGGAACAGCAATGCAAAGGCCCAACAGCAGGTGTGCTTGCATGTTGGAGGCCAGGTGGCTGGAGTGGGAGAAGAGGTCCGGGAGGTAGCAGGGCCAGAGAGTGTAGGCCCTTGCAGGCCAGGGCAAGGACCCTACTTTTCTACTCTGAGTGAGACGGGAAGGAGGCTTGGAGGCTCTGAGCAGAGCAGAGCAGAGCAGAGAACTGCCTTTCTCTGGATGCTATGCCAAGAACGGACTATAAGCCCTAGAAGGTTTGGCTGAGTGGATAGAGCATCAGCCTGCGGACTGAAGGGTCCTGTGTTCGGTTCCAGTCAAGGGCACGTACCTAGGTTGTTGTCTCTCTCACATGGATGTTTCTCTCTGTGTGTGTTTTTCCCCTTCCCTTCCACTCTCTAAAAATCAATGGAAAAATATCCTCGGTGAGGATTAACAAAAAACAAAAAGAACAGACTGTAGGAGGCGAGGCAGAAGCTGGGAGATGAGGGTGCTCAGACCAGGGAGGTAGCCCTGGAAGTGAGAGGGTGTTTCAAAGGTAAAACAGTCAGACTTTGCTGATGGAGTTCATGTGATGTGAGACAAATACAAGGTTTCTGGCCTGAGCAACAGCAAGGAAGGACGACGCTGCTGTCATTTGCTTTGATAGGAAATACATTGAAAGAACAGGATTGAGGGTGAGGAGTGAGATCAAGAGTTTGCTTTGGGACCTGTTAAAGGTGCCAGGCAGGCCATGTAGACAGTCAGATATGAATCTAGAGAGTCCGGGTAGACGTAGAAACGTGAGAGTGGTCAGAGTATAGATGGTCAAAGCCCTGACTGACTTCGCCCAGGGCTGCATTAGGACTTCCCTGGCCCTGGACACTTGCTTTTGGGGCTTCTTCCTCCATTAAAAAAAAAAAAATTAATTACCATTTTATGACTGTATACATATAAAGACAAATATAATCCAGGCTAGATTATATTCATTGATATCCTCTAATTTTACAAGTTAGGCCTGGCCAGTGTGGCTCAGTTGTTGATCATCAACCCATGAACCAAGAGGTCACTGGTTGAATTCCTGGTCAGGGCACATGCCCAGGTTGCAGGCTGGATCCCCAGTAGTGGATGTGCAGGAGGCAGCCAATTGATGTTTCTCTCTCATCAATCTTTCTATGTTTCTATCCCTCTCTCTAAAATCAATAAAAACATTTTTTAAAAAAATAAGTAAGATCATGTTTGTGGGCCTCTGGGCACCATGCCCACTGTACCCACTATGTGAGTCAGCCTGAGCTCACCAGGGAGTGACTGTAGATAAAGATGTCCAAGGGCAGAACCAGGGGACATGCCAACATTTAGAAGTTTGGGAGATGATTGAGGAAGCAGCAAAGACAAGAGGCAGAAAATGTCTCCAAGAGGAGGTAGGATCACCTGGGCCACTTGACTCAGGTGTCCACTGTGCAGGGGCTGGGGGCTCTGAGGCCTCTGCAGGCTGGATGCCACCCGTCATCCCCCCAGCAGCCTTCCCTAAGGACACGGATACAGCTTTCCCGCCAGGGGCCAGCGGTCTCCTGGGCTCCAGCCCAGGCCCCAGGACACTAATCTATTCCCCTGGTGTCCCTCCTCCCCTTGCAGATCACATTTGAGATCTCCAAGCAAGAAGACTGGCAGATCCCCATCTGGATCATTGTGGGCAGCACACTAGGGGGCCTCCTGCTGCTGGCCCTGCTGGTCCTGGCACTGTGGAAGGTGAGGGCCCCCCACGGTGGGGTGGGGGGGGGGGAGCAGCATCCTGGCTGGTTGGCCCATGCCTGGGATTCCAACCTCTGGGCTCTGTGGCCAGTCCCCATGTTCTACTCCCCATGGGAGCTGGCACCTGCCTAGCCTCCTTCGCAGAACTTGCCTGCTGCCACAGCACCCAGCCAGTCACCGCAGGCTGATTGGCCACCAGAGGGCACTCTACCTATGGCTTCCACCCTTTTGTAGGCCCCTTTGAGAACCTGGTGAGAGGTAGGGTTCCTCTCATCAGAAAAAAAGCATGTGCACACAACCACAAAATGTCTCCAACAAAGGCAGGCTGTTAAACAAGTCAAAGCCCTTCGCTGTCACTGAGCCTCAGGTTAAGAAGCCCTGATCTCAACCTGTTTCTCGTACAAATAAGGTGAAGGCGGCCCAGAGAAGTGTTACCTGGGGCAGGGTCACTCAGCAAGGCGTCTTGCCTCCAGACCCAGGCTGTATTCACTCTGCTCCAGTGCCCCCTCACCAATTAAGCGGCCCAAAGAGAGCTGGGGAGGGACAGAGGGTACTCACGGTCCTGAGCTGGGTATTCTGGAAGCCTTCGAGGGAAGACGCCTGAAGAGGGTTAGTGGAGGGCCAGCAAGGGAGGGGAGTTCGGCCTTGTCCACTCTGCCCACTCCTGAGACTTCTGCCTTTGCCTCCCCACAGCTCGGCTTCTTTAAAAGTGCCAAGCGCAGAAGGGAGCCCGACCTGGACCCCACGCCCAAAGCGCTGGAGTGAGGCTCCTGAGGAGGCTGCAAGTTGATGGGGCCGGGCCGGGCCAGGTGGTGTGCAGGCTCAGGCCGGTGGCCCCGCGGAGCTGGGGCAGAGAGGATGCCAGCTCGCTTTGCACTTGACCTCATCTGAGAAACCAAGCCTGCTCCCTCTGAAGGGAACTCAAGCCAGTTTTAAGAGGGACTGCCCTGCTGGGAGACCGAGACACCTCCAACAGAGATCCCTAGGAATAGAAAGGGACCTCTCCCAAGGCACACCCCAAAGCCTCCCCAGGCTCTGGGAGGCTGGCTACCCCCACCATTAAGGTGCTAGGAATTCCTCCTCCTCCTCAGAAGAAGAAACCCGGAGAGGAAGACTGCAAATGCAGACCCACTCTGTGCACTCCAGGTCTTTAGTTCCAATAGACCCAGTGGGACAGCAGATCTGAATTCTGTACTGTCGTCCACCCCCACGCTGCCAACAGCTCCTGAGTCACGCCTACCCCTTCCCCAGGCAGGAGGTGGGTCCCCGAGCTTCCCCTGAACAGCAAGGGCTCGATGAGGACAGAGGAGGGCCAGGGATGAAGACTCTGGGACATGGAGACTGTGACGGACAGGCAGCTGGGATCCAGAAACCAGGCACCCACACAGAGATGGGGAGGCACCCCCTTATGTTCACACTGACTGCCACACACACTCCCCCACCGTGCTCTCGACTCCCATCCCATGCCCGCCCCCCCCCCAACCCTTCCCCACCGCTTTTGTTCCCAGAAGGTACATCCAGAAGCGTGTGGGTGACACAATCCCCTATGATCCCCTATAGCTCCGCATTCCCACAGCGTCTCCTGGGGCAAGCTGGGCGCAGGGTAAGGGTGGGGAGCCTCCCCTCCCTGTATCACCCATCCCTACGCACACAGCCTTCCAACCCTCCCCTCCATCCACTGTGCACAGGAAAAGGGCTCTCCTCCCGGAATGCACTGAATAAGGCCGGTACAGGGACCCCCTCGGTGGCAAATATCTGACCCGCCCGCCCGTAGGACAAGTGGTACCACCAATGACGGCGCCGCGAGGACAAGAGGCACAGCTGTGCCCAAGCCGAGTAATTTATGCCTTAGCCTTGTTTTGAGGTAGAAATGAAAGGGGGATACATCAAAGGCATCTGTCCCCATCACATGGTACGACCTTTGCTGTCGTAAATATTTTTAAAAAATAAAAAAGTAGTGTTTAAAAACAATCAAGGCGCTGACTTCCCTTTCTGTGGGCAAAACATCCTAGCTAACGCACTCTGTTCTTTGAAGGAGAGTATGGGGATGAAAAGAGGCTTCCTACTTCCTTCCCATTATGTGGCGGAAGGGCCTTGTCCACCATTTGCTCCCTCAAGTGCCTGTGACAGAGCACTCTCTCCCTCCCAAGACCAGCCATTCCATCTTTGGCCAATTTGGATGGTTGAGATGCACATGTCACTGTAGCTTCTACCCCTCAGTTCCCGCTCTCCCCTCCCAGGCCTCCCACACCTCTCCAAGCTGGATGTCAGTGCTGACCTTCTAACACCCCGACTTCAGGTGTCTCCGCCTTTACACACAGGCTGCTCTTAGACCAACTTGTCTCCATTCTATTTCTGTGCTACTGTCATCCCAAGGAGCCAGAAGTAGAACCTTACAAATTATTTGATCTTGTTCCCCCATAGATGTGGACCCCCAGAACCAGTGAAATTGAGGTAGTCCTAGGTTCCACAACAAAATCAAGACTAATCCCAGATTCTAACCCTGCCTGAGAAGGGCATAGTGAAGGAGCAAAAGAAATGTATGGGGATATCTTTTTCTCAAATGGTAAAAACCAAAGTCAGAAGGAAACATTTTAAAATCGTATTTCATTTGAGCCATTATCCCCATGAATGGAGTAACCTTGCTGAAGGAGAATCAATGAACCCACATTTTAAGCACCAAGTCTTGTCAAAATCAACTGAATGCTTTTTTGGACCCTTACTTTTAGAGATTGAAATTCTATTTTTATTTTTATTTTAATTTCCATGTGTAACCACACTGCAGGCCAAACACAATGTATTGCAGGTCAGATGCAGCCAGAAGTCACTGAATTGCAACCTCTGGACTCCCAGAGGCAGCCTATCCCGAGCTCCAGGCCCTCCAGGCCTCCCCGAGCCCACACCAAGAACAACTGATAAAAAGATGAAAAGAATGGGAGGCTTGC
Organism: Myotis daubentonii; assembly: GCF_963259705.1. Taxonomy (NCBI): domain Eukaryota; kingdom Metazoa; phylum Chordata; class Mammalia; order Chiroptera; family Vespertilionidae; genus Myotis; species Myotis daubentonii. The sequence goes on from NC_081840.1 coordinate 42,731,715, forward strand.
ATCTTTAAGCCCTTTGTAGTGTGTCCTTCTTTTCTTATCAACTTCCCTTCCCAATTTATTAGCTCTGGGTAGAAACATCTAAGACTGGCTTAAGAGCGCCTGGTAGGGCAAGCAGAGAAGATGCATCATATATCGTGCAGAGCCTCAGGCTAGAGCAGTTTCTCAGGCCTGGCTGCATATTAGAATCACCTAGGACAGTGGTCGGCAAACTGCGGCTCGCAAGCCACATGCGGCTCTTTGGCCCCTTGAGTGTGGCTCTTCCTAAGCCTTAGGAGTACCCTAATTAAGTTAATAACCATGTACCTATCTATATAGTTTAAGTTTAAAAAATTTGGCTCTCAAAAGAAATTTCAATCGTTGTACTGTTAATATTTGGCTCTTTTGACTAATGAGTTTGCCGACCACTGACCTAGGAGCTTTAAAAGATACCTATGCAAAGGCCCAGTCCAGGGATTCAGATTTAATTGGTTGGGAGAGGGCCCAAGGCATCATTGCTTCAAAGTTCCCCTGGTGCTGACCGATGAGGTCAGCAGGCAAGTGAACATGTAAGTTAGAAAAACATACAATGGGTTAACATGCACAGGTGACCTTCCATGATGAGTAATGGGAATAGTGTTCTCATCATGATGTTGTTCAAATTAACTCAGCTCCAGCCTGGAGTTTGGAAGACTTTCTCATTCCAGCAAGTCTCCAGAATGGGATTTGCTGTATATTTTTGCTGAGGGGAGATGAAGAGCAATTTTGGTATGCCGTGGCAAGCAACCCAACGTGCAACCTCAAGTCAACATTAAAATTCATATTGTGGTTTGCAGATGGATGTTATTAGCAATGTTCTATCTGGTAGAATAATAATTGTAGAGCTTAGGGCTGAACTCAAGTGTTAACATGAAATGTAACTCACTTAAAAATGGTTCAGTATTGTTCAGTATTTTAAAAGCATTAGACCCATCCTAGACAGTACTCTGAACCAGCTGCTTTGACCGCCAGGTGGCCACGTGATACTTAAGCAAGTCTGCAACAAACACGCAGCGGGAGAAAAAACGTGCCCGGGCAAGGTCTGACTCTTGTAAACCAAATTACCAACAGAAGATGGTTTTGGAATTTGGTCCATGGATGGTGGGGTTTCTTAAGTTCTAGGTTCACTGTCTGCTAGAGGAGAAAGGCCTGCCAACAAGAAGTTATGAAATGAGATGGGCAAGATGTCCTGGGTGGTTTCACTGTTGACTCTGACATGGTGAGAGCCCATATGGAAGGGCAGCCCCTCAGAGAAGACACAGAAACTGAGGGGCACATCGTGGGTAGACTCAAGGGTCCTCAGGCCCTTGTGCCATCAGTGTTCTTCAAGGACATGGACATCGACTGTGGTGTCAGTTCCGGCCAGCTGAGAGCTGGAAAGGAGAAATCCAGGGCTAAGTGCGGCTTCTCTCTGGCATTAGATGGTGTAGGTATGCAAGCTCAGAGGGCAATCTGTGCCTCTTAAAGTAGATTATGTATCCAGAGCTGAGCTTCTCAAAGTGGGGTCCCAGAGCCACTTCAATCGGAACCACAGACTTAAGTTCCACCCAGACCTCCCAAATCCAATTTCTGTGATGTAATTTCAAGCCCATTAAAACTTAGAGAACCAGCAACCCAGAGCCACAAAATTCTGTTATTCTCTAATCGTCAATGTCAGTTTCTTAAACAGGGCAGCCTTTCTCAGCTGCCCTGGGGCCTATGTTGGCAGCTACGGGCAAAACTCCCAGCAAAACATCTCCCTCCTCCCACTCCCCACCCCATCCCCAGGATGGTCTTAGGCGACCCCTGTGAAAGGGTCGTTCAACCACCAAAGGGGTCGCGACCCACAGGTTGAGAACCGCTGGTCTATTCCATTAGCTTTGACATCACACTAAAGCAGAACTGCATGTTCCAAAACAGAAAGTGAAACAGAACAGAGCTTTGAAGGTTTAGGGTAAAGAGTGTTAGAAGCCTGGTACCTGAGCTCTGAAACTTTTCAATGTGATATAGGCTAAAATGTACTTAGCAAACTCATGAGGCTTATAGTAGGGTAGGAGCAGAAAAATATTTGTTTTAAAAAGGATGGAATACCATTCCTTAATGGACTCACCCTCTCTTATCAGTTTTTCATGTTCTTTGTTCTTATCTCCCTGGTACTACATAAAAAAACAAGCAGCAACTCAGATGATGTTTTCTGAAATGTTTTAGAAGATGGCCGAAGCCAGAGTAAAAAAGTAACATCATAAAATTTTAGTTTGGAAATTAAATTAAAATTTGAAGAAAAATAGAAAATCAGATTTCAAATAGGGACATTCAGCTGGACAAGCTTACCAAGGGCAGTTACCACCTTTCTTATTTGTGTATGCACATCCCTGGTATAGTGCCTGCTACACAGCAGGTGCTTTAGTAAGTGCTAATTTTCAAGTTTATTCCCACTTGTTGAGGCAGGAGCAAACCCCATTCCTGATCTTGGGATGGACTAAGCACACCAAATTTACAGAGCACAGGCAGATTAGAAAACACAATTTATCTAAGCTTGCCAACAAGCTTTATGAACCACCTGAGGAGGAAGAGGAGGGAAAGAGGAAGAGGAAGGAGAGAAGTAGGAGGGAAACGCCAGTAAAGAACTAGAAGAAAACATGGTCAAAAAAAGATTTATGATCTTGGAATGGAACCACATTACAACAAGCAAATTACAAAAGACAAATATGGCTACATAAAAACGTAAACTTCTATAAAAACTACTATATTTGCCCTAACCGGTTTGGCTCAGTGGATAGAGCGTCGACCTGTGGACTCAAGGGTCCCAGGTTCGATTCCAGTCAAGGGCATGTACCTTGGTTGCAGGCACATCCCCAGTAGGGAGTGTGCAGGAGGCAGCTGATCGATGTTTCTCTCTCATCGATGTTTCTAACTCTCTATTCCTCTCCCTTCCTCTCTGTAAAAAATCAATAAAATATTTTTTTTAAAAAAACTACTATATTTAAAGTAAAACAAACTATAAACTGTGACATCTGACAGAAAATTTCCTTAAACTTTCAAAAAAAAAGTTTAACAAGAAAAAGACAACCCAAAAGCAACATACAGGTCAGTAAATACATGAAAAGGTCAGCCTTACTCATAACAAAGGGACACAAATCAAAACCATGAAATACTATTTTTCATCAATCATCTTGACAAAAACTAAATGATTAGGTAATATCTGGTGTCAATAAAGGAGTAGGCAGACAGAGGGAAATTTGGTAACTTCTAACAAGATTTTATATGCTCAGTAACTAAACCAAAAACTCCAGTGCTAGTAATGAATTTTTCTATGAATAGAATACATTAGGATGTTCACTGAAGCATTATTTGGAATATAAATAATCTGAAAACCTTGAAGTTCAACAATAAAGTCAGGTTAAATAAATTGTAGGTCCACCCATAGAATTAAATTGCTATGAAGTTTTGTTTTTTATATCTAAACTTACCAAAATAAAAAATAAAAATGTCTATGATATAGCTGAAAAAGACAAGATACAGCCCAAGCCATTTTTGCTCAGTGGCTAGAGTGTCGGCCTGCAGACTGACGGGTCCCAGGTTCAATTCTGGTCAAGGGCATATGCTTGGGTTGCAGGCCTGAATCCCAGTGGGGGGCGTGCAGGAGGCAGCCAATCAATGATTCTCTCATCACTGATGTTTCTCTCTCTCTCCCTTCCACTCTGAAGTCAATTAAAAAAAAAAAAAGACAAGATGCAGAATAGGAAAGATAAAATCCATGTGTATTTTTTAAAATGAAAAGAAAAATAAATACACATATGCACAGGAAAGCTCTGAGAAGCTACTCAAAAAACCAGCTATGGTGATTACCTTTGAAGAGTCCAAATGGGAGGCAGAGACATGGGAAGGGAATTTCCTTGCTTTAACTATTTAAATTTTCTTTACTATCTGAAGTTTCCCCCCATACATATGTATAACTGACAACCTTTTTCAAATGAATTCAACTAAAGAGGAGCTCAACTAAGGCACATTGATAATAAAGACACAAACTTCGAGGTAGTTTTGGTTTTTTTTTTCATTTACTGAACACAAACACCATTGTTTTCTTTTTACACAGCAATTTTGTTAGTTTCAAATTAGCCGAGCTATTAGGACTATAAATTGCCACGAAATTAAAAATGATTTGACATGTCAAATTCAAATAAAAAATGTCATGCAATGTATAAATCACTACTAGACCTCGTGTACAGTCAGCAAATTTACTAAGTTTATTAAAGTCACGTAAATGGTTTGACAAAAGTGCACAATAGAATAACATCACTGGTTTTTTATAAATCACAGTGAATTACTAGAATACAACCATTTAGTTCCTCTACATGGAGGATTGCAGGATGGGATGAATATTATAAAAATGGAAACTTTCAACACTTAAAGCCAGTCAGATTTTACTCCCCATCTATGTACCTCTGAAAAAATTGGTTAGCAAAGCTGAGGTTTTTTTCCCCTCATGTTTTTTCCTCTACCAATTATTATGCAACAATAAAAAAGCCATGCACAAATTTTACAACACCTGATTAAAAACATACAAAACCTTGTTCACTTCATCACTTGGCAAAGCTTGCATCTTCGTTCCTTCATTGTTCTGATTGGGCCGTTCATCACGTGACTCACCCCTAAATGAAAAGCTGTTAATAGTTTAGCAATACTCACCCCTGCACACATATCAAGATACACTCCCCATAACCACCAAGTCAATGTGTCCCTTCCCTACACATTAATACAAATGAACACACCACAAACCTAGGACTAGAGACCACAATTACTTTACAGTTTTAAAAAGTAATATGTCTATCACCACTATTGTGTAATATTTATTTCAAATCCCATATTTGGGGGTGGGGATGCTATACAACCCAGCCCATCTGGAGATGTGGGCAAATCTGCCAGACATGTATGAGAAAGCCCTGCAATGTGCCATACAGAGTTAGGAGCTTTCTACTTCTTAGAGAGGATGTCCAGAGCAGAGCTGTGCATTTTCACTGTAGGATACACAGCTTAAAATCTTATGAACTAGTAACTTGTCAGAGAGCAAAAGACAGAGTTTGGATTTCTTTAACCCATTTTAATGTTACAGTATAGTTAGTGAGGAAAAACAGAAGAGTCATCTGTACATTGGTACATCTGACTAGCCTGAAAAGGAACATTTACGACTTTTACAGAAAACCTACCATAAAAACAAGTCGTTACACTTTTATCCATCTACTCACTAGTTTAATCACCGCTGCTTCTAAAACCAGCAAACTGTAATCCAAGGTCAAGCAACTCATTCCTCACCCAAATGCTCTACCTGAATAATCCAAAATGGTCTTACTCATAAGGAGCTGCCTCAAATGCAATGACAGAGTGTTGTTCCCTTGGGATTTCAATTTTCAAAAACACTTGCCAAATGCAGTTATTTAGGGATCCACTGCCCCCAAATCATATTTTACTTCACACAGTGCTATCACACCTAAGTTTCTCATGATTACCACTTATTAATCAACAATTAGTATCACGAAATAAAACCCTCCCCAGAAATAAGCAAGACCAAAGCTTGCTTTTGAATTTGTTTGAAGTTTTCACAGCAAAGAACCTTACGGTAGTGGGACTGTGCAACCAAAGTAAACTAAAAAAAACGATGTTGTGTCATAATTCTATGTCAAAAATGTCCCCCGTCTTTATCAATTGAGGGGATGAATTTGCTGCCCGTCTCTTGAGTTAGTTACCTAACCTCAAAAACCCATTTTACCAACTCTACTAAAAGCACAAAACCAAGCAAGTTTCACATGGTTTGCCCAGGCATTCATCCACCTGGGCCTCTAGGTCAACCAAATTTATATGACAGTTATGAGCAAGACAAAGTAGTTTTGATTGAATTTGTAATGCTACCAAGGAAGACTTACAATCCAAAGCTTAATCCTACCAATAAGAAACATAAAATGACAAAAGTAGCTGGAAAATGAAGGCAGTCTAGAGTTCTCAGAGTGCTGAGATACAGAACTATCACCTTTCTTTAACTATTTTCCTTAAAAAAAAAAAATCAAAAACAAATAAACTCAAGTTTGGGAAGGGTTTGGCTAAACATATTTTAAATTCTACCAAAAACAAATAAAAAACAAGCATGTAGATCGCATTTCAAGAATGGTTTTATACAGGTGTTTCACAAAACATATCTGATTTTATAAGACAGAATCAGGTCCTTAGCAATGTAGTACACATGTGCTTCTATACTATAGTAAAAAAAAAATCTCAGTTACCATCAGCAGAGTTCATAGTTTATTCCACTGTCTTCAAATTTTCTCCAACTTTGTCAGCATTTCAATCAGCAGTTTTACTTTCTCCAGCTTTCAGTCCTCCCTCCTCAAAAACAGCATCATTAAATTTTGATGTATAAATATGTACACATATCATTATCTTCATTTTACAAATAAGCAATAGCTAAGAGTGCTGGTCCTGGGTAGCCAAAGGGATGACATGATTTTTAAAACATGCAACATTATCTGATATTTGAAGTTTTGGTGTTTAAAATCATATACATTAATAATGAAACCAAATGAATACCATCTATCACAGTCATTCCTCAGACTGTCAATAAGCAGGCCTTGAAGTCTGAAAAACGCAGGGTCTGATCTGAGCTGTAGAAAGGTGTGATTCACTCACCTTGAGGATGGGCATTTTCTCTTTCAGTCCATTACAGTTGCCAAGAGCAAGGTTCAGTATTTCCTTGACTCACACCAGGGGGATCAAGGCCAGTAATTTTCAAATTAGGATTCATTCAAATACCTCCCTTTAAACCAATCTTCCTTGTAAAAACTCAGGTTAGAAAAACAGAAATATATTACCATGACAGAATTAACCATCAAAACATTCCTAACTGAAGCAAGAAGACACACGAAGTATAACTACAGTAGCTGTAAAAGTATCTTGCATTCTTGGGGGAAAAGCTCTTTAAGTTCCCCCTTTCCATTCCGTCCCACCCTTCAAAGTATTTCATTTTGTGGGGTATCGCTATTTTATTTAAGGCCCTAGGTGCTGATTTTGGCTTGGTCATTATGTTTTATACTGATCCAACTGCAACCTTTCTCTTATACTTCACAAAGCAATTTCCATACATAAAATGTTAATTGAAACCTTACAAGTTTTAAGTTTATAACTGATGTTGCTACATCATTATAATGCTTTCCATGAAAGAAACAAAAAAGCTGTAGGTCTTCACTTACAGTACCATGCACTATGAATAGCTAAGGCATTCATTTGGCACTAGAGAGAAAAATACAGATATAGCTAATTTTATTTTCTTTCTCATTTTTAACATCAATAAAAATAGGTGTGTATGCTTTGCTTGAATTTCTGTGATGCTTAAAAGATAATCACAGATCACTCTTTTAGTCTTACACTTAAAATGTTGCCACTAAAGCAAAACAAAACAAAAAACATAAAAACCTCTGTACAACCTGTCGGAATAAGTGACATTTTGTGGTTGAAAAATGTGCAGCTCTCAAACAGAACTATCTTTCAAAGTGGCATTGCAAATTCTTTTCATCATCAAAAATATTTAATTCCCTATACCACACTAGTGATTTTTTTCTACTTCTTATCACAGACTAAATAAAGTGAAAAAAAAATTTTAAAAGATCCTGGTTCCTTTCATCTATCATACACACCTTAATAGGGAGGCACAAATAATGCCTGCTAGAAAAGTAGTTTCCAAATTTAAAATTACCACATAGGAGGAAAGAAAGAAAAAAAAATAGAATGTGTAACTATATGTGACAATTTGTTTCATAAGAAAACACAGCATTCATAATTTTTACATATTTGTGAGCTGAGTCAAATGCAGACTGCTGCAATTTAGATAAGCTACATTAAAACAGAGACTTCAAAGAATTTTAGAATTCAAAGCCTAAAGGCAAACAGTCCATCAATATTTTCTGAAAAGTCACTTTAAGATTATTACTACTTGGTATATACCACCCAGCATAATGCAATAATTTCAATGGGTTTAACTTTATAAATGTATAACTATTATTAAGTTAGCATATTTTTCAGATTAATCTGCAGCTATATTTTTTTAAATCCTCCTGATGTTATAATGTGCTGCATCACTCAACATAATTAATGGAAGAGTGAAAACAACCTATAGCAGTTTGGCATGTGCAGAACACCTGGGTATCCCATTACTTTTAATGTTCACTTTTAGTTGTTTTTCTTCATGAAATCCTCAAAACTGCTACAAGAATAACATGCTAACAAAGGCTTAACAGAAATACTTTTGTAGGCAATTTTTTTCAAACATTATCAACTTCAAATTAGAAATGTTCTCTGTTACATAAACAAAACATTTTATATTCATTCCTTAAAAAAATAAGAAAGAAAAGTAGTTAAAGTGACCAATATTCAAACACCTTACATTAGTTACACCTAAACAATGTGGCTTTGTTTAAAGTGTATTTGAAATCAATTACCATATGAGACTAGAAGACTAAATACAGAACTAAGGAAGGATGGGTAGGGAGAAAGGGTAATGGAAAGAAAAGTAGAATTTATGAACACATAATTCTATTGTCTGTGATTAAAGTTCTTTACTTTTTAGCACCACATTAAACAATTTTACATATCCAGTCACTTAATGATATCCAACAAATTCTTCAAGAGTTCTAGGGATCTGGTCTTGGTAGTTAATGTCATTAGCCCGAACTGCTCGGGCAGCCAGGCACTTGAGACTCATCTTCATTTGAGTTTTAAGTAGTATTTCAGATACCCCAGTTGTACTTTTGTCTAGCGGAGTCTTATTCTGTTTATTTGTCATGTCAGTGTGAGCGCCAGCTTCAACTAGGCTAATGATGATAGAGTGCAAGGTCAAAAAATCACTGATGGGCCTGTTGTATTGAACAATAATATGAAGGGCACTGTTCCCTTCATTGTCCACGGCATTTACCTCAGCACCACAATCTAGCAGGAGCTTGGTGACAAGTGCATTTGGAAAGCTGCAAACGTCGTTGGTGTGGAAATCATCAACTGGGGTATTCGAATTGACAGCTAGATGCAGCAAGGTGAAACCTTCCCGAGTTCTGGGATCAAGGTGAATCAGGTTGTAGATCTGCTTGTTAATTTTGCACTGATCTTCTTCACTGCACTGTGTTTTGGTGGAGATGCACACTAAATACAGAAAGGTGTAGAGATTACATTCATAATTGTCCATAGCACTGTGGACATCAGCATCTGAAATATTTCTTACTCTGTTCATACTTTGTTCTATTTCCAAAACACTGCATCTCAAAACGCATTCTATATCTGGCGCTTTCACGGTTTCATTCAAATGTATCATCTGTGAGAAAACTTGAGCAAATCGAAGAAGATCCTTGTGGGTATTCCTGTTACCTTTCTGTCGGAGGTGCAGGGCATGAAGCCACAACTTGATACACTGTTCGAATTCCATATTATCTGCATAGACAGCTCCCCTGTAAATGATGGGATGGGAAACATCAATATTGTCAGCACCTAAAATCCGTTCCCGAACTATAAGGCCTTCCATATGAAGAGCATCTCTGTCTTGCCGAATGGATTCCAGTTCCTGAGGATTTCTACATTCAGTTCTATTCCCGTAAGCATGGATTGGCGGGAGAACCTCTTTCTCAAGAATGTTATCACCATCTTGAAATCTTTCCAACATGGCTAAATATAAGTAGTGGTATGTCTTCATGATGTCATAGTTCTCACGGTCATTTGCAAAGGAGGCACCCAAGAGTTCCAAAGCTTCAATCCGACTTCTTCGGTCACAATCAGCATGAGAGAGCAACAGTTCGACGACATCAGCTTTACAGCTTTCGGCAGCCACTTTTAATGGTGTCATCCCATGGCCATTCACTACTATAGCGGCACGCCATTTTATCAGCTCTTTCACAATATCTATGTGCCCAGCTTCAGCTGCAAAGTGCAATGCTGTGGCTCCACAGTGTGCTTTAGCATTGGGATCAGCGCGTTGTTCTAAAAGGTATCTGACCACATCAGTGTGTCCCTTATATGCTGCAATCATTAGGCAGGTGTTGTCATACTTGTTGGCAATACTGATGTTGGCATTATTTTCAACCAAGTATTTCACAATGTCCAGTCTGCCATCAAAGCAAGCTGCCCGCAGAGGGGTCGAGTTAGTTACTGTAGTATGGTTCACGTTGGCTCCATGACTGACTAGAAGTTTAACAACTTCAAAATGTCCTGCTCCTGCTGCACACCACAGAGCAGTGGCACCATCAATGACATACCTATTATTCATGAAAAGAACAACAGTCAGAAAATGGAGGCCATATAAATTTAAAGATAAATTTAAAGAATGGATTCATTTGTACTGATCAAAACTTCAATCTACATAATATTAATAAAACATTCTTTTTGGTGAAAATAAAACCAGGTAATTTAAGTAAGCACTATGCATAGACCCTGTAACTAGTATGAGCTCAATAAACGTGAGCTATTAGTGTTACTACTAAAGCATATACACTTTTCAAAACACCACCAACTTTCTACTAGCAAAAGTAAATAAATTTCAGATAGAGGAAATGGAGATATGTAACTTCTTTTCTACCACACTGATACACTAGCTCTTTAATATATATACTTAATTAGGGCAAAAGGTTAAGTCATCTCTGTAGTTAAGCAGAGCTCCTTTTCCCCCTCTGGAGCTCTAGGCTGCTTAAATCCCTCTTGAATCGTGCCTTCCAAACCCGGCGGCCTCAGCTACATGCTGGGGTAAATCCTGATACACTGGCTCTTAAGAGCACGGCCATGTGCATGTTCCTCCTTCCCAGTATCCCCCAGGTACCAGCTTCTCTCAGTAAGTCAGTAAGAAAGCCACCCAATCTCTAAGGTTACACTGGGTTAGAAACTGCTTTAGAGAGAAAAGTATTTAAGCAGATAACTTTGCCCTAAGATTATCTAAGCTAACCAAATATTATACGTACTCTAATACAGCGAAAAGAATGAAACAATTACTGCTCCCACAACAAAATGGATGGATCACATAAACATGATGCTGAGCATAAGCAGTCAATAGAACATAGTACATGCTGTATTATTACATTTACATATTTATCTGTAGTGTCAGAAGTCAGGATACTGGTTACCTTTAGGAAGAGGTAATGAATGACAGGAAGCACAAAGGGGACTTTGTAAATATGTACTTTTATGTATTTGTCTCTCTATGTTATACTCCAATTTTTTTTAATATATTTTATTGATTTTTTACAGAGAGGAAGGGAGAGGGATAGACAGTTAGAAACATTGATGAGAGAGAAACATCGATCAACTGCCTCCTGCACACTCCCCACTGGGGATGTGCCCGCAACCAAGGTACATGTCCTTGACCGGAATCGAACCCGGGACCCTTGAGTCCGCAGGCCAACACTCTATCCACTGAGCCAAACCAGCCAGGGTGTTATACTACAATTTAAAAGTTTAAAAAATATATATGCATAGCCCTGGCCAATGTGGCTTAGTTGGTTGGGTGTCCTCCTTGCATCGAAAGGTTGACAGTTTGATTCCCAGTCAGGGCACCTGCCTGAGTTGCCAGCTCAATCCCCAGTAGGGGCCATGCAGGAGGCAGCTGATTTTATACTCTCCCTTCCTCTCTCTCTAAAAATCAATAACTATTAAAAACTTGTGTGTGTGTGTGTGTGTGTGTGCATATTGTGCCTCTATGTGTGTTCCTCAGCTACGCCACTGGAGAAGAAAATACTAACAGCAGGAAACAACTAGTACTTTTTGAAAAACAAGTAGGCATCTTTCCTGACCTTCAGTTTATGACTGGGTGTTGTGGCTTCAGTCACCACTTAATTACTGAGTGTCTAATATGTGCCAGATTCATAACTTACATAAAATTAGCTTGCTAGGGCCCAGCCAGCATGGCTCAGTGGTTGAGTGTTGACCTATGACCTAGGAGGTCACGGTTTGATTCCCAGTCACACCATAAACCCGGGTTGCAGGCTCAATCCCCAGAGTGGGGCACACAAGAAGCAGCCAATCAATGATTCTCTCTCATCATTGATGTTTCTATCTCTTCTCCCTCTCCCTTCCTCTCTGAAATCAATAAAAATATACTTAATAAATAAATAAAATTAGCTTGCTAGGAAGCCAATCTTTCCCACTTTTTCATTTCATTTTTTTCCCAACTTCAGTTTCCCAACTTTTGACCGTATTACTATCAACCCTAAAAGTAGATATTTGCTGGAGATAGTTAAATCTACTGTGCTACAACCACTAAATATACCTGTCTGAAAGTTAAAGAAAAAGGTCAATCAAAAGCAATATTCACTAAAGCAATTAATTACCAAACACCTAACTGGTGAGTTTCTCACCATACAACCTTATAACACAGCTCAAACTATACCTCCCATGAAGTGAAAGAGTACAGTCCTCCTGGTATAATATAAATGTCATAGATAACCCCAATTACCAACACCCAAAAAAACAATACTATTATTTCTGCTTAATATAAAAAACCCACTGATAATAATTCAAAAGCAATCACTTCAGTTTCAAATAATAACACAAAATGTTTATAAGCAAAGCCTTCTCATGGGGTTACTCAATAGGGTTACCTATGAGGAAGGATGTAGGATTGACTAGGAAGAGGCTTAAAGCTACTGAAAATATCCTATATCATGATCTAGATAGTAGCTACATGGGTAGATAGGGAAAAAACTCACCTAACTGCACACTTAAGACCTGTGCATTTTAAATCTTGTGATAAATTTTGAGATAAATCTCAAAAACATTTAGAAGCCTTCTCAAACTTTTTATTTTTTAAGTGCCACTTAATTTTTTAAACTAAAGAATGAATAAGAAAATAAGACATTACATACATGTTTTAGTGGTTTCCAACTGTACTTCTGCAAACAATTTTATTAAAATTCATTTATTACATTTTTATTGTCATGGTTAACACAAACTTCAAAATTTTCCTTTCACTGTCAAAAAAAAAAATATCAGACACCAAAAAATATCTAGTAATAAATCTAATGAAAAAATGTGTAAGACCTCTACATTGAAAACTACAAAACATCAGGATAAATTAAAGACCTAAATAAATGGAGAAGTAGTCCATGTTCATGGTTTAGAAGACTCAAAAGTGCTAAGATATCAATTCTCCCTCAAATGATCTATAGATTTGACACAATCAAAATCTTAGCAGATGCATCCACATGTGTACAGAAATTGAGAAGCCAATTCTACAAATATAGATATGCAAAGAACCTAGAACAACCAAGATAATCTTAAAAGAAAAATAAAGTTGAAGGACAAACTACAGTAATTAAGATAATGTGTCATTAGTACAAGGACAGACCAAACAAACAAAAACTCCAAATGCTCAAGTTAAGACAAATGCTCAAGTGAAATTCAGGTACAAAGTATGGTCTTTTTAACAAACGGTGCTGGAAGCAACTAGATGCCTGTATAGGGGGGGGAATTTAACCTTGACTCTTATCTCATACCATACACAAAAATTAGAAGTAACATTGACCTAGAATATGAAAAGCAAAACAATAAAAGTTTCTTTAAAAAATACTATCGTCATGACCTCAGGGTTGATGACAAATTCTTAAACAGAATGAAAAAAACAGCAAATAACCAGTCCTGGCCAGGTAGGTCAGTTGATTAGAACATATCCCGATATGGCAAGGTTGTGGGTTCAAACCCTGGTCAGGGCAAATACAAGAACTAACCAGAATGTATAAAAAAATAGAACAACAAATCGATGTTTCTCACTAGTACTCCTTCCCTCTCTCTCTGAAATCAATTAAATGAAATAAAACTTATAAAAATAGCAATAACCATAAAAAATTTTATTAATTAGACTACCTTAAAATCAAAAACTTCTCCTTATCAAAAGGCATTGTAAGCAAAGAAAACAGGCAATCCACTCACTGGGAGAAGACATTTGTATTAGATGTATTCGACAACTCAATACGAAAAAGCAAGCAACCCAATTAAAAAAATGGGTGAAAATGCCCTGGCCGATTTGGCTCAGAGCATCGGCCCTCAGACCAAAGGGTTGGGGTTTGATTCCCGGTCAAGGGCACATACCTCAGTTGCAGGTTCGATCCCCGGCCCTGGTTGGGATGCATGCAGAAGGCAACTACTTGATATGTCTCTCTCACATCAATGTTTCTTTCTCTCTCCCTCTCCCCTCCTACTCCCTCCCTTCCATTCTTTCTCTAAAGCTCAATGGAAAAAAATATCGTCGGGTAAGGATTAAAAAAAAAAAATGGGTGATAAGATTAAACAAGTATACTTCAAAAAAGATACTCAAATGACTACAAACATATGAAAAGATGTTCAAGATAATTCACCAGGGGAATGCAAATTAAAACCAGGAGTTACCGCCCTGACCGGTTTGGCTCAGTGGATAGAGCGTCCGTCTATGGACTGGAGGGTCCCAGGTTCAATACAGGTCAAGGGCATGTACCTTGGTTGCAGGCACATTCCCAGTAGGGGGTGTGCAAGAGGCAGCTGATCGGTGTTTCTCTCTCATCGATGTTTCTAGCTCTCTATCCCTCTCCCTTCCTCTCCCTTCCTCTCTGTAAAAAATCAATAAAATATATTAAAAAAACAAAAACAGGAGTTACCAACATATAAACCCACTAGAATAGCTAAAATTAATAAGAACTGACATGACATACTAAGTGTTGGCCAGGGAGTGGAGCAATACAAACTCTCATTGCTGGTAGAAATGTAATTTGCTTGAACCACTTTGGGAAAACTGGCAATAACTATTAAAGTTAAACATATATCCATCCTATGACCCAACAATTCCATAGCAGGTATATACTGAAAAGAAAAGAATGCAAATGTCCACCAGAAAACCTATACAAAAATTTTCAAAGCAGCTTTATTCCTAACAGTCAAACACTGGAAATAACCAAAATATCCATCAACAGGATAAATAAGCTGCCATATATTTATACAATGGAATATTATAAAGCATTAAATAAACAAACTACTGATACATGCAACTATATGGATGAATCTTATAGACCGTGTTAAGCAAAAAAAGAAAAGGGCTATACAGAAAAGAGTATACTGTTATTATTTTATTTACAGGAAATTCAAATATAGGCAAAATTAATCTATGGTGATAGAAGGCAGAATAATCATTACTTGAGGGATGGGAAAGGAGAGGAATTGACTGAGAAAAGACACAAGGGAAACTTTTAGAATGATAAGAATGTTCTACATATTGATCTAGAAGATGATTACACATATGTAAACATATTAAAATCTTATCACATTGTACACTTAAGAGTTATGCACCATACTAGATGTCATACCTTAACTAAAAATAAGCATAATTATAAACAAAAAAGAGGCACAAATCATTTTAAAGACTAACAGTTTAAATGAGCACCAATAGCTAATACTTTCAATGTGCCAAGCTGTATTAAGTGCTTAATATATCTCATTTATTTCTCATAATAACCTCCTCTCTATTACCCTATGAGGTAGATACTACTAATATGCCCATTTTACAGACATGTAACTAAAAAGTTTATGAGGTTAAAAATAAAAGAGTACTTTGGAAACTATAAAATGCATCAATTCTAAGAAATCATAACCCATGACATTTGTTTCAATTTAAAAAGCATTTTTCAACCTAATCTACCCTAAAATTAACACACAATTAATAATATGAAATTATTGAAGACAAATGTAAAATTAACACACAATTAATAATATGAAATTATTGAAGACAAATGTAAAATTAACACACAATTAATAATATATAGTTACATCTACATAGTTCCAATATTTTCTTGCACTCTTTAAAAGTATGAAATTATTGAAGACAAATGTAAAACTTTGGACAACAAAATAAAATAAAATAAAATAAATAAAAGTATAAAATTTTTGTCCTGGTCAGTGTGGCTCAACTGTTTGGAACATCGTCCCATACACCAAAAGGTCACAGGTTCGATTCCCAGTCAAGTGTGTGTGCAGGAGGCAGCCAATGCATGTTTCTCTCTCACATCAGTGTTTCTTTCTCTCTCCCTCTCTCTCTCTCTCTCTCTCTCTCTCTCTCTCTCTCTCTCCTTCCTCCCTCTCTAAAATCAATAAAAACATATCCTCAGGTGAGAATATTTTTTAAAATTTTTAAGTGTAAAATTATTATGCCAGGAACATGAACCTAAACTACCAAAAACTTAAGAAATGTTACATTAAAATGGGCATTCACATGCATTTATCTGTAACTCTGGAAATAACAATACAAGATAAAAATGACCCCATTTTAAAGCTTAAAAAGAGAAAAAAATGATTAAAATATTTTTCTTCCCTCAAATTTCCAAGAATGGTGTAAGAGAAAAAATTAAATTATTTCCTGGTATAGCTTAATAATTTCCATTTTTCTGTATTTTTTGTGACAAGCTACCTCAAAAAAATTTCCACTACCTATTTTCACTGAGACAATTACAATTCCTTAAATAGTTTATCACCAAAACAAATTCACTGCAATCTATAATAATAAAAGCATAATATGCAAATCGACCGAATGGCCGTCGGGACAACCTTCCAGATGAAGCCGCGGCTGTCAGGGATCAAGGGAGGGATTGAGTCCGCCGCTGCGGCTGCGAAGGCCTACTAATGCACGAATTTCATGCATCGGACCTCTGGTATATTATAAAATGACTAGTCCTCCAGAAACATTAGCTGTAGTAAAATTTTAATTTCTACATATAAACAAAAGTATTGAAGATATTAAAAGAATTATAATCCTAACATCTATGACATTCCTTTTCCCATAAAATTCAGCTAAAATTATAAGCATACACTGCCTCAAACAAAATACTAAACACATTAATAACAGAAAATAAAAATATAATAAAATTAATGCAATATTTACTTAGTGCCTATAGGAGAAGCACTCTATAAAACCATGATCTTTCTAGACTCAGTCCAAAACTGCAAAGATAACATTTCTGTTCATAAAACTAAGCTTAACTATTTTCTGGTTCAATTTGAAATAAAAAATGTCTGGTTCAAGCATTTGAAATGGAAATAAAAACTCACTAAATGTAAATAATCAGCACTTTATCCTAACCAAAGTCCTTAAAATCATTTATTAGATCAAACATAGCTCCTGGAAATATATACTGGCAATGACTTCTTAACACTAGATTGCCCAAGGAAGTCATTTTGACTGCTTTTTAATTTCAATTAGAAAAACAATTATGTATATAAGGACACAATGTCTTACAATTTTGTGACTTTTTGTACAACATATAAATGCATTTATTAATAATTGTAGTTACCTCCCCCTCCTTCATTTCCGGTATATATATGTGTTATACCTATATTGCCCAAAAGCAGTCATTTTGACTGCTTGGGAAATTTTAGACTCTTATTATTGAATTGAGTAAATTTCTTATATGACCAGTTCGGCTCTGTATTGAAATAACAGTTTTCATTTTTTTTCGATTACCGTCACATGATTACATACAAGTACATGATAAATTGTCGATACTTGATAAGTTGCAGTTGCTCAATAAGCTAAACTAGTACTTGTTATTCGAATCTTTATGCAGTGATACTTGTTCTAATAAGTTGTTTATTTTATTTCTTTTGAGCCCTAAATTCTTGAAAGAAATGTCGAATAGAAGTAAGTTATTGGAAAAGCTAAGGAACATAAGTGAAGAGTGCTCCGATATTATTCGTTCACAATGCAGTCATTTTGACTGCTTTTGGGCAATATAGGTATACACTAAATTTCAGTCTTTCTAGTGTTAATGAAGTCAAATGATGTGGCTCTCATGCCTTTCCTCTACCTGGACATTGATTAAAAATGTGAGTAGTAGCACAGTCTTTTTTTTTTTTTTTTTTTTTGTCATTCATCTCATTTAGTTTCTTCTCATAGGATATCTAATTCCTCACTCCTTTGCTATTTTTTTTTTTTAATCCTCACCTAAGGATATTTTTCCATTGATTTTTAGAGAGAGTGAAAGGGAGAGGGAAAGACAGAGAGAAACATCGATGTGAGAGAAACACATCAATTGATTGCCTCCCGCATGCCCCCTCCGACCAGGGCCAGGAGCCTGCAACCGAGGTGCATGCCCTTGACTGGAATAGAACTCGGGACCCTTTGGTCCACAGGCTGATAGATGCTCTATCTATTAGCCAAACCAGCTAGGGCAGTAGCACTGTCTTTAAAAGTAAAAGCACTCAACAAAAAGCCTCAGAATTCCCAGAGGTCCTGTTCTCCTTCCCATCTATGTCAGCAAACCTCTCCTAGTTATAGGGGTTCCTACAAATTCTGGCACAACACAACATTGCGTGGTCACATGACACCTAGCCTTTGTTCTGTTTCCATTTCTGTAACATTCTCTTTTTTTAATATTTTTATTGATTTCAGAGAGGAAGGAAGAGGGGGAGAGAGATAGAAACATCAATGATGAGAGAGAATCATTGATTGGCTGCCTCCTGCACACCCCTCACTGGGGATCGAGCCCGCAATCCCGGCACGTGCCCTAGACCGGAATCGAACCTGGGACCCTTCAGTCTGCAGGCTGACGCTCTATCCACCAAGCCAAACCGGCTAGGGCAATTTCTGTAACATTCTTAACATCTTCCCATTCTCCAACTAAAGGTTCTTTCATTCCCACTCATGTAACTTTTATTCTTATCCACTCATCTGTGTCCATTTTAGCCTTCACACAGTAAGCCATAAGTAAAAATTTCAAATGTTACTCCTAAATATATGAACAAGGACTCGAGTATCATCATGGAACTTAATCTGGATGGGTAATCCTTCCCTGTTGAAGCTCTATGATGAATCTACTTTTGTTTCCTACAGTATTATAGAAGCTGTTAGGCAGAACATAGACCTTTTCTTTACATTTTTAATGTTATTTAATTCTCTCTCTCACACACACACACACACACACACACACACACAAAACATACAATGTCAAGCCCATAATTATACTGATACTATTGCTTAGGCTAAAGCTAAGAAGTGAGACTGTATTTTGTTTTGTTTTTAATATTAGGCAAATAACAGAAGAGGTGGCAAACAATTTGGCAAAAAAATTATGATGATACACAAGTAACTAAAAGTTGGGAAACACTATTTGTTCCCCCTGGCCATGGGTCTCAAATGTCAATGGACTGTAAAAATGGGGGTTTGGCTTAATCCCTTCACCTTTTTCACCCAAACCCCAAAACAACACACACACACACACACACACAGCTATAAGTCTGTTATTTGTCTCTGAGTCTGTTAGTCTATTTTGTCTGTTAGTTTATTTTGTTCATTAGATTCCACATATAAGTGAAATCATATGGTACTTGTCTTTTTCTGACTGGCTTATTTCACTTAGCATAATACTCTCCAGGTCCATCCATGTTGTCGCAAAGGGTAAGATTTCCTTTTTCACGGCCGAATAGTATATTCTAGTGTATAAATGTACCACAGGTGAAAAAGGTGAAGGGATTAAGAAAAGAAAAAACACTTCATAGACACAGGCAACAGTATGGTAATTGCCACAGGGAAAGGGGATAGGGGGAGACAGAAGAGGGTAAAGAAGCGATAAATGGAGATGGAAGGAGACTTGATTTGAGGTGGTGACCACTCAACAATATACAGATGATGTATTATAGAATTGTACACCTGAAACCTATACAATTTTATTAAGTCACACCAATAAATTCAATTTAAAAAAAATAGACAAAAATAAATAAAAATGGGAGTTTGACTAAGTACCTCAAAAGCCAGCCCCTAAGGGATGAGTGAGCTTCATACTGTGAACACCTCAGGCTAACATTTTCACAATGTCTGGAATGAGCGCAAAGTAAAATCATCACATTTACTATAACACTCTCTTTATCTAGTTCTGAAATGCTACAATGACTGGGATAAACTGCACAATAATCTCCGAGTCCTGTGAGTGGGCAGAAAAGTGGCCATAAACTTCAATTCTCCTTTGTTAATTAGTCAAAAGTAGGAACTTTACATTTTTTCTGAATCTTCCACAGAATGTGGCACAGGGCTGGGCCCATCATGGGCATTTAATAAATAAAATAAATACTAAGCTATTTTATCATAGCCATTAACAAATTCATAACTGTAATAATCCATAAACAAAAAAGGTTCAAAAGAAGGCTCAGAGGAAATCACAAATGATAGAAATGTTTGGGGCTTGAGTCTCACCAGTCTGACTCTTGATACTTACTTTACACTAGGATCATCAAAATTGGCCTCCACCCTCTTGTCTCCCAGAATCTCAGTCTTAATTTCCTTGGTTTGAATCCCTTCCTGCAACTGCACTGGAACACTTGTCACTGCAAATACATTATGCTGCTGACCCTCTTCTTCACTTCCTACAATCCTTTTAAGACTCAGCTCAAGCATCACCTGGCTATGAAGCCTTCCCCGATTCCCCCAGACAAAGCTGAGCGCTTCCTCTTCCTGTGCCCCTCAGCATCCAAAAGATTTCTAAATGGCATAGCATCTGCAATTACTCACTGATATATCTACTCTCTCCGCCTCCTGCTAGACTGTCTTCCTCCACAGTGGGAACAGTATGTTCTTCATCTCTGCCTACCCAATTAATACCACAGAGCTTGGCACACAGTAGGTGTTCAGTAAATGTTTGCTCACTGAAGCCCTTAATTTCACAGGCCAGTGCAGATTACTGGGCAAGGTAAGCCACAAAATAGGCTCAATTTCTAATCACTGCAGGGTCTTTTTTGCCATCTCAAAATAACTTTCTCTTTGATGGTTAAGAAAGACAGTGGTAAAGCAAAGCCTTTCCAAATGCTTTAGGAAACTATGTTTTCTCCCCACTATTCTTCCCCCATCCAAATAGGCCTTAGCCAGCTCACTAGCAGCACTGTCCCCAAGGACTGTTTTTGCAGAGAGTCTTCTCTCAGTGGATGCCTGTGCCTGTACAACTGGAATGGTGCAGGAAGTTCAGGGTCTATCTGCTTCACTCCTCTGGCTACAGGAAAGGCTTTGGGAATGCAGGGAGTTACAGAAACCAGTAGGGAAAGCAAACATGAATCAGGTTGCCATCTCTGGTTAACATGAAAAAAATCATTTCCTTAATGTCTAGAGAGGTGGTAGCAGAGATTAACCACCACCCATGGGCTATCATTTCATTAAAATGTAATACTCTCAAATATCTTCCTCTCATCTAAAACAGAAGGAAAGGCCTTTATTTATTTAAACCTAAAAAAAGAATCAATCAAAATTCAACAATGCCCTAGTTATCTTCAAGAAGTGATTTTTTAATCATGTTTTAACCAAGCAGTTTCAATCACCAAAACGAGAAATACATTATCTTTATGCTTGGACTACACCTACCTCAAAAGAAAATATTAAGACAGCTTAAGTTCTGGCACAAGTCAACAAAAACAAATGTAATCAATGAAGCAAAATCCTTATGCACTTGTAATCTGTAAAACACCTTATAATCATCCAGCACAGAAAAGGGAATAATGTCAAACCTGACGATTGTGTGTTCAACATTAGCATACCCCCAAAAAGGTACAATGAAACCCAAAGGGCAAGTTTTAACTTTGACAATATGAATTTTTGAACTCCCCACCACGAAAAACAGTAAATTATAAAGCTTCCCCGCAATATCACCGGATAACACGTAATCTCACCATGGCATCATCTCCTACACCCACCTCAGTGCCATTTTTACAGCCAATGTATCTACCCCCGGCAATGGGGAAGTCAGTCATGTCTGGGGATGTCTGCGAGACCAAGCCCTCAGGAGGCCGTGCTGCCGCTGGCTCCCGGGGCTTGTTTTGACACCAAGGCCCCCGCAAAGCCACTGAGGGCTTCACAGGCCCACTAATTTGAAGCGGTAAAAACCGGCTGAATAACTCATCCGAGGTCTTCCATGTTAACTGCTGACCTCGATCATTTCGAGGTTACAACCTCGGTACTGATCACAGCAAAACCTGAAGGCAGCCACCTCCTTCATACTGCCTGCTCGCAGACTATCCAGAGAAGAATAAACTATTAGACATCAAAACAGAGGGCGTGGCTCTTTACCTGCAGAGGAAATAAGATGCTGGGGCCGATGAGGATGAGCAGCAAAACATGGGATGGAGCATTAGCCCTGGAAGGTGAAGTGGGCCTGAATGGGGCGGAAGGAGGTACAAAAGGGACAAGTGATACCGCCACGAAAAGCGTGGGGGAGGGGAGGGACCAAGAATCGGCCGGGCCGGGCCGCGCGCCTAGGAGAGGAGGCCGGAGGTGGGCAGTACCTACCCGTCGAAGCGGACGGTGCCAGTCTGCTGGGTCTGCACCCGGTAATGTTCCAGCAGCAAGCGCACCACCTTGGCGTGGCCATTGCGGGCTGCGATGATCAGAGGCGTGGAGCGCTGCCCTCCCTGCTGGCTGACATAGCCCAGCAGATAGCGGATGTCGCTTTCAGACCGGTTGAGGAGCAAGGCGGCTAGGGTCAGCACCTTGCCCTCGCTGGCCGCCTTGTATACATAGCCAGCCAGGCCCTCCATGGCCGCCGCCAACTCCAACACCCGTTTGGTCGCCACCGCTGCTGTTGCCTTGCGCCCCCGGAGGCCGCGTTCGCCAGCGCTACAAACCTGGGCCCTCACAGCCCATTCAACAGGGCGCCGCCGCCGCCGCCGCGCCCAGGCAGCAGCGCGGCCCGGGGAGGCCGGAGAGGCAGAGGCGGCGGGCGGCCGCGGGGGGCACGTCCGCGACCCGGCCCCGGCAGGGAGGAGGGCGGTCAGGGCCGCCCCCAAGGCTCCTGGCGCGGGCCCTGGGCCGAGGTGATCTCCATAGCGGCCGTCGCCCCAGGCCTCAGACTGGACCCCTCCTTCCTGCGGCCTGCGGCAAGCGCGTGTCCGAACTACGGGTCGCCGGTGAGGTCCCAAGAGGCCCGCGCGCGCCCGGTTCGGCGAAGGATGGGCGCGTCTCACTGGACCCGGCCCGCGGGGCCTAAGGCCTGAAACTGCCTCCGCCTCCGCTCTCCGACCTCCCCAGCTGGAGGAAACGCGCGGGCCCTCGCCCACCGCAGCTCAGAAGTGCCAGAAGCTGTCGATGGCTTCGGAGCTCCACGCCTGGGGCCCCCGGAGCGATGCGGAACGCGCCCGCGGCAGCAGCCCGGACCTGCGGGCGGAGAGGAAGGCGAGCCTCTGCAGACTGGGCCGGGAGGGGGAGGTGCGAGCGCGAGGGACGGTTAAGTGCGGTGTCTCTTCCAAAGCCGACCGGCCGGAAACCAGGCCTCGGTGAAGAAAGGTTCTGCTGCGCGGAACTCGCCCATCCCCATTCGGGCCTGCATGTCCTCATTGCCCTTGACGCCTGGCGCCTGCCTCTCGCCCCCACATTGGCCTGGGGGGGTCCCGAGCCAGAGACGAGAAACAGAGTGAGGGCACTGAACCGTTACTACCGGCGGACCAAGGGGCCCGCCCCATTTTACCATAGACACCCCCAGGACTCCCCCACACTCTGCCCCTGATTGCGGGCTCAGGGAGGGGGTTCGGGCACCCGGCAGGGTCCATGTTTGGAAAAGGGCGGCTTCCGAAATGTGGGACGACTTTGAGGGCCGCCGCACCGGGCCCTGAGAGGGGCTGGAAGCCCGGCCGTCCTCCCTGGAGAGGGGCACGGGGTGTGTGGAAAGGCCGGGAGCTGCTCCTGGTGGCCTGGCGCGTCCTGGGAAGGAAGGTGACCGCGTGTTCAGACGGAGCAGAGCTCTGTCCTGAGCCTGAGCTCCCTTTTGCGCATACGTCACAAGATGTAGGATTTGAAAAGATAATTTATGCAACAACTGCTGGAGATCTACTATGTGCCAGGCTCTGCTTAGCCTAGAGGTTCCGCGATGGAGTAGATAGATGCAGCGCCTTCCCTTCAGGGCTGTGCGGGTGAAACAGACAGTAAGCAAGTACACAATGACAGACAAGACGGGCTGCGTATCATGACCATCTGCTATGAAGCCCATGGAATGCAGGGACGGGGCCGGGCTAATTTCGGTAGGTGGTGAGTCAGGACCTCCGGGACAGGTACCTAGAACAGAGGGAATTCCCGGCAGAGGGAATCGCCAGTGCAAAGCCCTGAGGCCCAGCAACAGTCTTGATGAGTTTAGAAGCAAAGGTCAGTGCAACTGCAGCAAAGGCGGCCGTGGGAGATAAAGTCAGCAGAGGCCATCATGTTGGGGCCTAATAACCTATGGTGAAGTATTTAAATTCTACTCTTAAAAGTGTGATGGGGACCCGGCCGGCGTGGCTCAGTGGTTAGGCGTGGACCTGTGAACCAGGAGCTCACAGTTTGATTCCCAGTCAGCCCACATGCAGAGTTGTGGGCTCGAACCCCAGTGTGGGGTGTGCAGGAGGCAGCTGATCATTGATGTTTCTATCTCTCTCTCCCTCTCCCTTCCTCTTTGAAGTCAATAAAGATATATTTTTTAAAGTGTGTTGGGGACATTTGAAGAGTTTTAAACAGGAGAGTGGCAAGATGCAATTTATGTTTTTATAAAGATCACTCTGGCTGCTGTGTGGAGAGTCAGCTCTGGGAGGCAAGGGTAGAAGCAGGGAGTCCACTGAGGAGAAAAGGTCTTGGACTAGGATGGTAGGAGTGGTCGTGGTGATGCTCCTGGGGCTTATTGAACGTGTATTGAAAGTACACATTCAATATAGAAGTTACTTCCTCTTCCCCCCACACCCTCACCTCCTTCATCCCCAACCCAAGGACAATACCTACCACAGAGAAAGAAAAAATATATTTATTTGGTCCCAAGGGACAGGGCTAGGCTCAACAAGTTTATATGCATTATTTTATTTGAACCCAACCAGTCCAGTCCTAGCTGGGAAAAGCCTCACCTCAGTTGCAGAGCTATTGGTGGGAGTTTGGACCACTTCTCAAAGTCGTTCCTCCGTTCTGCAACATGACGTTACCTATTTGCCATTCCCTTCCTCTCATTCCCAGCATTGTCCCCTCACCCCCTGACCATATTAAACAAAAATAATGTTGGGAATGAGGGCAGAATATGAGATGGGAGTCTCTGAAATAGCTGGTGGAAAAGAGGTGGAAGGCGGATGGTTTCATTCTGGGGCTTAAGGATTAGAAGAAGATCCGGTTCTGGACAGGCTGACCCAGGCTTTTTGGCTGCTGGGGACTTGGCAGTGACATCTCAGATGAGTGATCCGAGAGCTGTCTCCCAACTGATGTCCTTCCTTGGCTCTGTAGAGCAACCAGGCCTCCTCTTCCCTCACTTATCTCTCCCTCTCCCGCATCTTCATTTCCCTCTTCCTCTACCTCCCTCACGCGGTCTCTCTTTCTCCACCGCCCCCCCCCCCACCTGCTCCTACACACACACACACACACACACAGAACCTTTTGCCCTGCATCAGTCTTTTTTCACCTCTTTGAAGGTGATCCAAACATGGGCACCTTTTTCCCTTCAGTTTTGTTTTCTGAAGGATACCCGATTCATCCAGCTATTCATTGCTGAATAAGAGACTTCCTTCTTCCTCCTCTCACCCTTGTAAGGTAAATTCGGGTTCATCCTAGTGCTGACACCTCAATTCAGGGTGTAACTGGGTAGGTGCTAGGAGGGGTAACTGGACCCAGAGTCATGCCAGAGAAGGGCTCAGAGCTTGCACTGCGTGGCCTCTTCCGCCAGGTAGGAATACACTTCTGCTCCAGCAGTCCAAGGTCAGGAGCCTTGAGTTGCTCTTTTCTTCTATAGTTACCACAGCTGCGTAGTACAGTATAGAGTTCTGAGGCCCTTTGGTTGTCCAATAGCATCGGCTGATTGGAGAGGACTTGGCTGCCTGTATTTACCTGGGCTTGGCAGGCAACATATCTGTGGTCAGATTGTGCAAATCTGAAGAGAATATGTAAACAGGATAAGGCTGCTTTCCAAAGGCCAAAGCCCAGAAATAGTTCCTTGTGCTTCTGACCTAGTTCCCTCCCCCTTGACCGAAAGCTACTAAGCAAATGAGCAATAGTGAACTATAACTGCTGGAGGTTGATTTGCTGATCACAAAAACTGCAGCCTTCCATCTGGACCAAAGACAGAACCAACCTCCAGTGCTTTGCTTCCTAGGAATTGGGAGGTCCAGCAGAATTAGTTGGAACTTCCATGGAATATTCCTTTTTCCAAGCCAGGTAGGCCCAGCCTTACAGCTCTGAGTCAACAGAATTTCTCAGATGTTATGCAAAATGCATGCAACATGTCGTTTTTTGAGCACCAGAAAGATACTTGTTTTAGTCCTATAACCCTCCCACATACTTTAGTGGAAGAGAATGACCCCTGCTGTTGAACATTTGGGGGTTGAACTCCCTTTTCTATGGGCTATCTGTGGCCTTGGACAAGTTTCTCCCTCTGTACAATGGAATTAATAACTATGTTCCTTGCAGGGCTGATATAATGGCAACATGCAAGCTCCTCCACCCAGCTTGCTCCTGGGAAGAAGGCATCCTTCTGTTGCAACATTAACCTGCAGGGATGTGTCTGCCTCTGAGAATAGAGATTAAATCTACAGTATGCAATGGGCTCAGGAGGCTAACCAACAAGAACTCAGAAATTACAACAGAGCTATAGAAGGAAGATGTCAGAAAGCAATGAGTGTTGTGGAGAGCGGCCACAGCGTTTGGACAGATTCAAGCCTCGGACTTATGAGACAGCACAGTCCTCTCATGGCAAAGCCATATGCAAGGCCTAGCTTAGAGGGCAAAGTCCTCCCAGCACAATTATAGCCAAAGGCTATCGTTATAACCTATGTTCTGAACCTGTGGTCCCACGTGGCTGAGTGATATGGGCTTGATAGAGTTCAGGTGCATGTAATTGAGTAGATTCGAAACACACAACACACGAGAATGTTGGAAACATCTTGACCACGCCCTTACTTTGCCTCGTGGAATCTGGCTATAAAATAAACACACGGCTTGTAGTCGATGGTGCTGTCGCTAGCTCTCTATCAGAGAGGACAGCGTCCCACCCAGACCCAGCTTTCTTCTCTTGTCTGTCTTTTCTCAATCCTTCACCGCCCCCTCTCAGGCTCACCAAATCTGGCTGAGCTGGCTCGGCACATATGGCACCCAACGTGGGGCTGAGTATGCCATGGCTGTGCCAGCTCGGCACAGAATGTAACAACCAAGACACCACTGATGACCAGTCTCTATTAGCCTAGTTTCAGAGATCTGGTGGCCCATTGGCCTTATCTCCTTCCTCGTCCTCCCAATCCTCACCTCTCCCTGAAAAGCAGATCTAATGATTGTCAAAAACAAAACCTAAGGTGTAGGAGGGGAGCAGAAAGTCAGTGTTGTCTAATTTCTTCTCAACCCACTCCTCCCTGATCTTGGTACAGTCAAGTACCCTGGGATGATAACAGAATAACAATAGCTGGCTCTTACTGAGTGCTTACTGTATGCCAGGCATTATAGTAAACACTATACACAGATTAGCGTGTAAATTCGCACAAACCTCTGAACGACATACCAGCATTAGCAATCCCCATTCCTCAGATGAGAAAAATGAGTATAGATGTTGTATGGTTTGCTCATGGCCTGGGAACTAGAGCAGTGATGGCGAACCTTTTGAGCTCGGTGTGTCAGCATTTTGAAAAACCCTAACTTAACTCTGGTGCCGTGTCACATATAGAAATTTTTTGATCTTTGCAACCATAGTAAAAGATTTATATTTTTGATATTTATTTTATATATTTAAATGCCATTTAACAAAGAAAAATCAACCAAAAAAATGAGTTCGTGTGTCACCTCTGACACGCGTGTCATAGGTTCACCATCACTGAACTAGAGTGTGATAGAGCACCAGGATTTGGATCAGGCTATCTGACTCCCACCCGGTCTCTCTTTATCCGCTTTTAAACAAAAAAACTTAACTTCCACAGCTAAAAGCCTCTTTATTTTATTTTTATTTTGAGATTTTTCATTTGAAGTCTAAATCTTAATGTCATTAAAGTCACAAAAATATGCTAATTTAAATATCCAATTCTATTTATCTAAAATAGTGATTAGCACTGATCTTCTTAACTCACAAGGAAACACCTTCAAAACTGCATTTTGTTAAAGTTTACTAAAATGTAGAAAAAGTGGCCGAACGGTTTGGCTCAGTGGATAGAGCATCGGCCTGCGGACTCAAGGGTCCCAGGTTCGATTCCGGTCAAACCTGGGGCACATCCCCAGTAGGGGGAGTGCAAGAGGCAGCTGATCAATCTCTCTCATCGATGTTTCTAACTCTCTATCCCTCTCCCTTCTTCTCTGTAAAAAAATCAATAAAATATAAAAAAAAAATGTAGAAAAAGTGAACTACACAAATATTGAAAAGTTAAAAATTCCTCAATTTTTTATTCCTGGCATCCCTACCACAATTTACAGGGCAGTGTACCTGATGTAACGAAAGGAAAAAGAAAAGCTACCACAGAAAAAAGACCTCAGGGATGTACATCTAATTGACATGACATTGCATTAATCAACAGCTGCACGTTTTGCAAACCGTGGCTCTGACAGTCCCGAACAAGAAGGGTTCCTGTTTAAGCTGCAGCCACTTTTCTGACTATGGATCATTGTTCCTCCTCTGGCAGATTCCTACAGTTCCTCTAGTGCATTTGGGACGACTGTCTCAAAGCAACCTGCAGCTTTCCTGACGACTCCTCACTCCCTCTCTTGCTAAGAACTGTAGCCCTTTTCCGCTGAGTTTTTAGAACCTTCTGCTACCATATCTACCACTTCCCACCACCAGATCCATAACCACCACCACAGGGGCTGCCAGAGCTGCTTCCACCAAAACTGTTCCCCTTCATGTTGTCCACTGTAATTTCCAAAATCATTATAGCTCCCACCACCACCACCGTCGTTACCACCAAGATCTCCCCCTTCACTGTACCCATCCTATCCTCCACCACTGCCACCCTATCCACCACCTTAGTTTCCATATCCTGGTCTACCACCACCACCTCCGCCTCCTCTACTACTACAACCAGAACCACCGCCATAGTTGCCACCATCACCTCCAAATCCGTTATATCCACCATCACCCCCTCCTTAACTACCTCTGCTGCCACCTCCACCACCATAGCCTCTTCCACCAAAGTTTCCTCCATGACCTATGAAGTGGCCAGATCCACCTCCACAGCCTCTTTGCCATCCATCCAGCAGACTCCATTTCTTGTTTAGAAAGGGCCTTCATCTCTTCACAATTATGTCCATTAGTACTGTGGTATTCCTGAACAATTGTATCAACTATATCATGATAACAAAAGTAACAAAACAAAAGCAAATCCGCTTGTTCTGCCCATTCTGCCAGTCTTCCATAACTTCTGTGTCTTCCATCTTGCCATACTTTTCAAAGTAGTCTCTCAAATTATATTCTTCTGTATGTAATGTTAACGTGAAAACCATTCAAACCTGTAAGGAATTTTGTGAGTTTATTTGAGCCAACCCGTCAACAATTGCCGGGAAGCAGAATCTCAAGGGATTGGGATAATGCTCCAGAGAATGGCCAGTTCATACCTTGTTTTTATAAATTACCATCAAAAGGAAAATACGTACGTGGGTTCCATGAAATTCATTGGTAGTAGATTAGGGAGGTGGGAGAAGCAAAGCAGGGAAACCTCTGGGATTGGATAAAAAGTGAAATGATGCACAATGCTTCTTTTGAATACAGGATAGTTAACAGTTGCGATTAGCATGATAACAATAACAGTGAGGGAATGCTGTGGTGCCATGTGTTGTGTCCTGAGGAGTCCTGAAAAAGGGAAGTTACAAGTTACCCAGACATTTCACCGGTATGTTACCTTAGCTGCAAAAGGACAATAGGCTCAGTAAAGATGAAGTTGATCTTTGTCAGGGAAAATACTGGCCTGGGACATGACTACCCACTATAACCTGCTTGTAGTTAAATATTTCATTTTCAGACCATCCTTTGTGATTATTTTAGGTCTTTGAGTTTGCACAACTGCCAAGCAGGCCTTCCCTGAACTAGTCAGGTTAGCATGTGGCCCCTCTCGTCCACACTACTTCAGTATCAACAACAAAAACTTTCTTCACTGTTAGGTGGGCACCAGGCTTTACAGAATCCCCTCTAGAAACAGCTCTCTCGGTTCCACTACTCGCCCATCCACCTTGTGTGGTTGGGCACACATTGCTTCACCCACCTCTTCAACACAAGAGTAAGTCACAAAACCAAAGCCCCGGAATGTTTTGTTTGGGGGTCTCTCAACACCACACAACCTGTGAGTGTGCCCCATTTCTCAAAACGTTCTCTCAAACTGTCGTCTGTAGTTCCAAAGCTCAGAGCACCAATAAACAGCTTTCTCAACTGCTCTGGTTCCTGAGGATCACGGCCCTCCCTCCCTCACCCCCTCCCCACCGCCCCTCGCCCAGTGGCCTCTGCCACAGCTGGAATCAGGCTGGGGCCTAAAAGCCTTTTTAAAAGAAAGGGTTTAGCCCTAACCGGTTTGGCTCAGTGGATTGAGCATCAGCCTGCGGACTCAAGGGTCCCAGGTTCGATTCCGGTCAAGGGCATGTACCTTGGTTTCGGGCACATCCCCAGTAAGGGGTGTGCCGGAGGCAGCTGATCAATGTTTCTCTCTCATTGAGGTTTCTAACTCTCTATTCCTCTCCCTTCCTCTCTGTAAAAAATCAATAAAGTATTTTTATAAAAAAAGAAAGAAAGGGTTTATTGGGCCATAAAAAAGGACCAGGTCCTGGGGCATGAAGCCTGAACCACCCACAGCAGCGCTAGGTGGAAAAGGCAACATGTCCGCTGTCCTGAAGCTGGCCACGGCTTGTTGATGTTTGGAAGAGTTTACATTGGCTACAGATGAGGGGAGCCAGTTCCAGGAGAGATGAAGCGTCCTAAGGAAGAAGGGTTTGCTTCTTAGTAT
This sequence comes from Myotis daubentonii, assembly GCF_963259705.1. Taxonomy (NCBI): domain Eukaryota; kingdom Metazoa; phylum Chordata; class Mammalia; order Chiroptera; family Vespertilionidae; genus Myotis; species Myotis daubentonii. The sequence continues at coordinate 42,762,600 of NC_081840.1, forward strand.
TGGTCATGGGCAATAGTCTAGAAAATTCAGGTGTACGTACGTGGAGGCTCCTGGGGTTCAGTGGCACCAGGCCATTGTCTTTCAGGTCATCGTGGACATAGCCACCTGGAAGTTAATTCAAAGTTCCGACAAATACTCAGACGTGTGGGCAGTCTTTTGTCAGCCGGTTCCCAACCATTAACGGGCTGACTGCTCTCTGCCTCTCACTCTCCCGCCTCCTGGAATGTAATTTAGAACATCTCAGCATTTTTCTCTTGTCACCCAACCTGCTTTCTGTAGCTAGGTTCTTGTCTGGAGGCCCCCTGCTTTCTATGGTCCTGGTCACTGCACCTAGGCCAGGGTGCCAATTAGCTCATCTGAACCAGCCATCCTGTGCTAATGGGGAAGGGCTAGGAAACCCTTCCCCACTCCTCCCCCTCCCCCTCACACACTCCAGGCATTCCTCACTCCTACCCAGGAATGCAGGTCCCACTCCAAAGCAAATGACACCTCATCCTAGAGGTCTTCCTTGATTTTGCCCTGAGCTCTACACCACTTTACACCTCTCATGGGGCCCTTACCTCCTCTGCTAATAACTCGCGTCTGTACGGCACTTTAAAGTCTACAAAGCACTTCCTGACCCCTATTCCAGCCTCCTCCTCCTCTTTCTCCTCCTCCTCGGCTTCTTAACCACCTTCTACACCTGGGAAGACACAGAGCACCTGAGCTCTCGGATCCCGCTGCCAGCATCTGCTCCACCACTTGCTTGCCAGCTGCATAAGTTCTCCACCTCTATCTCCTCATCTGTGAAATGGAGATGATAACAGCGCCTCTCCTACCTGGTTGTTGTGAGGGTTGAATGAGATGCACACACACACACACACACACACACAGCAAGCAACTCAGTGAGTGTTGGTTATTGCTGTTACTATCTCACTAGGTCATACGCCAAACCCTACGGGAATAAACAAAGCAAGTCAGTTCTGTCATCCGATGTAAAAATGAGTTTAAACCAGATAATCTCTAAGCTCTCTTCCAGCACCATTAAGTGCTGATTCTACCATGAGTCACAGTTATCTGTGGACACAACTTAGCTCTTCTAGGCTGTAGCAACCTCCTAAAGGCCCAGCCCTCAACAGGGGAGCAGTGGACTGTCCTACCAGGTCCATGTTAACATGTAATCATAGCCCATGCCTCATCCAGGCACTGGGATGAACAAACGAGAAATTCCTGTATAGCATTTAGCACAGCACCCGGCACAAAAGTCAGCCCTAATAAAACAGTTAATGTTGTTGTCCCATCTTACAGGCTCTCTAACATGATTGTATAAACCAGGGGTCCTCACACTACGGCCCGCGGGCCACATGCAAATACAAATATTGTATTTGTTCCCGTTTTGTTTTTTTACTTCAAAATAAGATATGTGCAGTGTGCATAGGAATTTGTTCATAGTTTTTTTTTAAACTATAGTCTGGCCCTCCAGCGGTCTGGGGGACAGTGAACTGGCCCCCTGTTTAAAAAGTTTGAGGACCCCTGGTATAAACAGAGACTCTGGAGCCATACTGCCTGGGTTCATCCTAATGCTGACCCTGTGAGACCTTGAGCAAGTGTATTAACTGTTAGGTCGGAGAGAGCCCAGGATCGGATACTCCCCCTGGAATTTCTCACAGATCAACGTGCCAGACACAGATACCGGCTTCTTCTCCCTTAATCCACACACCCCCACACAGATACTGACTTCTTTCTGAATACCCCCGCCCATCCCCTGCGGCAGAGAATTCCTCAGCTCATATCCCCGCCCCTCACCCAACCGCAGTATAAAAAAAGCGCCCCCCACCCTGTTGGCCGGAAACCACGGGCCCTGTCCTTGGGGTACGTGGGTCTCCGGGGACGGGACGCAGAAATAAACCTTTTCCTTTCCTTTCTTTTCTGATTCACTGGACTCTCTATTTCTTGCGCCGCCTCCTGAGCCACCTAACCTAACATTAACCACTCTGGGCCTCAGTTTCCTCGTCTGTAAGATGGACATGATGCTAACAGCACATGCTTAATGAGGATGTTGTGTAATTCAAATGACTTAATCTGAGAAAGACACTTAGAACTGTGCTTGCCGAATGCTTAGCGTAGAAGTGCTTTTGGTCATCATTTACAGGTGAGGAGACCCAAGCAGTAGTGGAGTTGGGATGCGAATCTAACTAGGTCCCTGGACTATCCCAGAGCCTCAGTCCTGATATTAGGCTCCGCTACTGCCCCAGGTGATCCACGTACATTTGAACAGGAGCCCTCTCTAATGGTGGAGATCCCAGGAGTGGAGGGGGGGGGGGGGAGTTAGCACCAGAGATCACTGGGGTGAGCAAGACCACGGGATGCCCTCCAATCATACCAAAGAGGTGACTTTTTCCTCACCTGTGTCTGGCCCCATGGCTTTAGCATTTCATTAGGGCCACAGCCCAGAAGCCCATAAACTTGGCACCACCCACACCTGCCCTGTAGCCGGGACTCTGCAGGGAAACCCTCATTATGGACATCAAAGCTGGGCCTCAGCCTTCCAACACAGGCTCTGGCCTTGAGGCATTTTCCATTTCTGAGGCGTGATTCAGCCCAGGAGACAAGAACCAACAGGCACAGCATGTATCAGAGGAAGGCGGGCTGGGTGGTGGGTGGAGAGGAAGAAAAACAGACAGAGGTTGGTGCTGGGTAGGTCTCACAGCTGCTGAGCTGTGGGGGGAGGGGAGCAGGAGCAAGCAGAGGGAGCATGGCCGCTGCAGGAGCTGCACAGAACACAGCTGTGCACAGCTGCCCACTGACCAACTGATCTTCCTTGCAGTCAAACTTCTTGATTTACACACGAATCCAGCTATGCTTCTAAAGCCCCAGGAAAAGAACACTAGTAACATTTCACATTTGTGTAGCACAATATGATTTTCAAAGCGCTTTCACACAAATCGCCTTAATCTTGAGTTGCTTTTTAAAATAATTTGATTCTCTTATTACAAAGTAGCCCGTGGTTATTGGGGAATACTAGGAAACTTTTTAAATGTAAATTTAGCCCTGACCGGTTTGGCTCAGTGGATAGAGCATCGGCCTGCGGACTCAAGGGTCCCAGGTTCGATTCCAGTCAAGGGCATGTACCTTGGTTGCGGGCACATCCCCAGTAGGGGGCGTGCAGGAGGCAGCTGATCGACGTTTCTCTCTCATCGATGTTTCTAACTCTCTATCCCTCTCACTTCCTCTCTGTAAAAAAATCAATAAAATATATTTTTTAAATGTAAATTTAAAATTTTCAAATATACCACTAGCCATAACATTTTCAGTAAATTTCCAACTGGTCTTTTTTCTAAGTCCACATACGTATATAGTTCATTAAACAAAAGTGGAGGCTTACGACATAGAGTTTTATCTTTTTTTGGTCACTTAACATAAAATCATGAGCATTTTCTAATGTTATCAGTCATTCTACTGTAATAATTCAAAAAGTCTGCTTTTTGCCCGACCGGCGTGGCAAGGTGGTTGAGCATCGACCTGTGAACCAGGAGGTCTGGATTTGATTCTCGGTCAGGGCACATGCCCCCTCTGTGGGCCTGATCACCAGTAGGGGGCGTGCAGGAGGCAGCCAATCAATGATTCTCTCTCATCACTGATGTTTCTATCTCTTTCTCCCTCTCCCTTCCTCTCTGAAATCAGTAAAAATCTTTTTGTTACAGTCTGCTTTTATTAGCATAGGTTGCCACAATTTCTGTAGCCATGCCCTAATTGTTGGACATTCAAGGTGTTGCAAAAATATTACTATTACAAATAACACTGCCATGAACATCTTCTCACTTATATTTTTGTCTCTATATCTAATTATGGTCTAATGATAAATTTCTGGTAATTGAATTACTAGCATGAAGGATTTGAATTTTTTTTGAGTACATATAGCTGAATTACTCTCCGGAAAATATATTCATTTACACAGCCCCTCCTCCCCCCGAATGTACTTCTTACTCTCTGTTTTGAGCCTGTGAGCCAGTGAGTTAGGTAACAGGTGTCTCACGTTACAGAGGAGGAAATCGGCACGAAGAGTTTAAGTAACTAGCTGGGGCTCACACAACTGAGACGCAGACTCCAGCCTCCCGGATTCCCGGCCAGGGCCCTTCCCACTCTGCTTCCCAGACAAGGAGCGCTCTGAACAGGTTTTCCTGAGAAATGGAGTTGTTTAAAATTCTCTTTTTATATCCACACTTGTTGGTGAAGCCCTAGCTGGTTTGGCTCAATGGATAGAGCCAGCCCAGGTTCGATTCCAGGCAAGGGCACATGCCCAGGTTGCAGGCTCGATCCCCAGTAGCGGGTGTGCAGGACACAGCAGATCAATGATTCTCTCTCATTGATGTTCCTATCTCTCTCTCCCTCTCCCTTCCTCTCTGAAATCAATTTAAATATATTAAAAAAAAATACTTGTTGGGCCTAACCAGTTTGGCTCAGTGGATAGAGCGTCGGCCTGCGGACTGAAGGGTCCCGGGTTCGATTCCGGTCAAGGGCATGTACCTTGGTTGTGGGCACATCCCCAATGGGGGATGTGCAGGAGGCAGCTGATCGATGTTTCTCTTTCATCGATGTTTCTAACTCTCTATTCCTCTCCCTTCCTCTCTGTAAAAAATTCAATAAAATATATTTTTTTAAAAATACTTGTTGGTGAAAATATTTTTTAAATCTTCAGCTTGTTGACCTTATTTGTGCTATGGTCCCCTTTGGCAGTCTGAGTAAGCAGCCTGCCAACCCTTTCTCAGAATAAGGTATTTATATGTATGTAATAAAATACATAGGATTATAAACCAGTCATATTAAAATACAAAAACAAAATGATGATATGGTAATGCATCTGCTCCTTTATCGATGCATCAATAACAAGATCTAGCACTACATGTTGACGGGGCAGGGTCCTGGACATTCTTGCTGAGTGTGCCAGACTGCAAGGCTTATCCATCACGTGATACTGAGCAGTTTCGGTATCTCGTCACTTAGGCAACCAGACCAGCCTATCTGCTGCTTGCTGCATTTACTGCTTAAAAAGCACTGGGCCCTTGGCCCTAAATTCCTCTCTTGTAACATAATCCACTGCATGTGCTCGTATCACCTGGCCCTTTGTGTTGGCCTGTGGGAATTAGAGATCAGGGCAACCGCACAAATACACTGACACTGCTACCACTTTTGCTGTAATAAAGTCTTTCATCTAAGATCCAGGAGTTTCATGCCTTCGCTCAGTAGCCACGAACCTGTGGCGAGCTGGCTTGTTAGCTTAGAAGTAGGGCAAGACCTCAGAGCCTTCACAGTTCTGACCCTACAGTCCTTTCAAAGCGGTGGTGGGCAGAAATGCCATTTTGAGAATACGCAACAGCTCTAATGCAGACTGAAAATACCTGTATTTTTACGGGCGAAAAAGCCACTGTGGTTTGTTCCTAATTGAAGGAAAGGCTAAATTGTAGTTAAAGGATTATGAAAATGTCAGTTGCTTTTCCATTCAAGCGCACAGATTTTGTGAGAACTCTTGTCTACTGCCAACTCCCCAAAAGAACACCAGAAAAACCTGTTGAACGAGCAAAGTCAGTCCAGGCCTGTTACATGTTTACTGCAGTGCGGGAGAACACCAAGGGGACCAGGACTTGCTAGTAACTCAGAAGGGAGATTTCAAAAAAGGCTATTTATAGGACTTTGGGATCTGAGCTCAAGTGGTTTAAGGTGGTTTTTCAAAGCAAAAAAAAAAATGATGGGGATTGGACACAGTTTGTGACATTTAAGACAGTTTAGGATTTGTAGACACACAGAAGTGAGGATCTTGAAGAAAATCTTGATAAATAAACTTTGTCACGTAAATGAGCTCATTGCCTATGTGAGCAGCCTGTGGTTCTGATAGGGGAGCTGTCATCTGTCCTGTCCCTGATGACCAAACTCGGAAAAATTAATTTCTTGAAGCACACAATTAATCTATTTCTCTTCCTGGGCAAGAATTTCCAGGAAGAGTGTGTCATGTTGATATGGGTGGTCTCGGTTCTCACTCAACAAGACCAACTTAGCCTGAATCTCCTTTTTCACAAAAGTGGAGGCCTGCCTGTTTTGGCCTCTTTTTGCTGCCTGTCCTTTCCATACTGTGAGTTTACCGTGGGCAGGGTCTAAACCTTATACTCCTAAATGTGGGGTTTGTTTTCTATATATCTGTAGTCAAAATGTGTAATATGCACTACTTATAATGTTTGGTTTTATTTCCTGCTTTTGAAAAAATTAACATTGTGCCATAAACATTTTCCCATCATATTATACAATCTTTATAACAGCTGTTTCAGCCCTAGCTGGTTTGGCTCAGTGGATAGAACGTAAGGAAGGGAGAGGGAGAGGGAGAGGAAGAGAATCATCGATGTGAGAGCAGAACATGGACTGGCTGCTTCCTGCACACCCCCTAACGGAAATGAACCCGGAAACCCGGGCATGTGCCCCGACCAGCAACCTTTCCGTGCACTAGACAATGCCCAACCAACTGAGCCACACCAGCCAGAGCTGTACCTTTTTAATTGTGTGAATGTCCTACCTATCCAAAAATACAGTTTAAAATAATATTTCTTTGGCCCTGGCTGATGTGGCTCAGCAGTTAGATTGCTGGCCCTCACACTGAAGGATTTCAGGTTCGATTCTCGGTCAAGGGCATGTACCTGGGTTGCAGGTTCATCCCCAGCCCTGGTTGGGGCGTATGCAGAAGGCAACCAATGAATGTGTCTCTTTCACATCGATGTTTTCTCTCTCTCTCTCTCTCTCTCTCCCTCTCTCTCTCTCTCTCTCTCTTTCTCTCCATTTCTTTCTCCTTTCCACTCTCTCTAAAAATCAATAGGAAAAATATCCTCAGGTGAGGATTAACAACAAAAAATCTTTCTTTGAATATTAAAAAGTAAATTAAGTGGTAGTATACAAATTTATGAATTTTACAATCTAATCCAGGGTTTAACATTACTATGCTATTATATTGCATAGCATTTCTCTCTGACTTAATAGAGTTTAATATATAAAATTAATTTTATAGTTTTTTGTTAAATTAGTATATAGTCAATATGTGTCTCTATTTCCTCATCTATTAAATGGGCTTTAGACTACCTACCTTGTAATGTCATTATGGGGAACAAATATTATAGCACATGTAAAACACTGCACTCAATAAGTGTTTGGTGCTTATCTTAAAAGTAGTCTTTTTAGTTACGTATGGTGATCAGATTATCATAATTCTGGAGAATTTAATGACTTGACAAAGTTGCCTCTCTTCTTCCTATTTTCCAAATAACCAGATTGCTGGGAAAAGAGTAGTCAGATTTGCAGAAACTAAGATGCTGCCTGAAAAGTGAAAATTTAAGATCCATCTACTTTCTTTCCGTTTAAAGTTTGTGGCAAACTGGAAAAAAATGGCCATAAATTTTTCCCATTCCTGTACAAGAGACCCTTTGCAATGTAACTGCAACTTCTTCCATCAAGAGGTGGAGTCTACTTCTCCACCCTTTGAGGCAGGGCTTGGCCATGTGACTTGCTCTGGCCAATGGCACCGTAGCAAATATGACCAAAGTAGAAGCACAAAAAGTGCTTGCACAGTGTCTCTTATTCTCTGGCTGCTCTTTGGAACTTGGAGGCTGCCAGGACAAGAACCCAAGGCTGCCTAGAGAAGAATGAGAGGTCACATAGGGCAGAGAGATGGGTGTTACTGGAATTTAGTTTTATCAGATGAGAATGATGAAAGGAGACCAGAGAGTTCAGGGTGTGTTCCCAGGAGTGACTTGGACAGTGGACAAGGACATTAAAACTGGGTAAAGAAGGAAGGCGGAAGGTAGGGAGCAAAGGACAGAGAAAAGGTGGTAAGATCAATCAATTGTAGGTCCCACTGGATCCAGTTATTGGACTTGTGGTGCTGGGGGGATGAGCTGGACAACTAGAAGGAGTGATTAGAGCCTAGGATGCTTGAAATTGAGATTATGGAAGCGGACGGAGTACATAATTTGTGGGCTCAGTTCAAAATGAAAATGCAGGGCCCCTTGTTCAAAAAGCTTTTTCCTTTCTTCCAGCGATTTCTTTTGACTTGCTGTGGTCTTTCTGTTTGCTACTCGATGTCTAAATAAAGTAAAATTATCCCTTTGCGGCCTAATTTTATTTTTGGAATTCAAACAGTCTGGTCCAAATTAATTGACGGGATTGAATGTTGAACCGGTTTGCAGTGTCGACCTCAGCCTCGACGCTGGACCTGCTCCTAGCACCTGGTCTGTCAAGTCAGCCTCCACGTTGGACCGAAAAGGGTTAAAAATTTTAAATTATTAGCATGAATTTTTGAAATTTTATTCATTTCTTGATTCGAGAGACAGAGGAAGAACAAGAGCCAGAGCAAGAGAGAGAAAGAAACAGCAATTTGTTGTTCCAGTTATTTATGCATTCATGGGCTAGTTCTTATATGTGTACTGACCAGGATCCAACCCACAACCTTGGTACATCTGGGCAACAACCCAACCAACTGAGCTACTGGCCCAGGGCTAGCATGAATTTTATCATTCATCTTTATATTGTGCAGTCTCAGTTTTAAATGCAAATATCATTGTATTTAACTCGCATGTGGAATTACCACTAGTAAAATAACATTTATTGTGTATTATGGCTTGTCCCCAGAGGGTGCCTTGAGCTGTCCAGAAAAGACAAACACAAGAAAGACTGAGGAAGTTTAGAAGGAGAAATAGAAGTTCCCCCGCACCCCTGACCCAAGCCTGCAGCCAGACTATGCTCCCCTGGGCTCGTGGACACTCTCAGGGTGACTGGTGCCCCCACCCCCACCTCCAGGGCGGGATCCCTCCACACGGGGTGCGATCTAGAGAAGTCAAGCCAGGTGTCCCTCCTGCCCAAAGGTCCGCTGCCCAAACCAGGGCGGACAGGCAACCCCCCACGGTATTGCCAGCTTACTCCGCACCTGGATCTGGGTAGGCGAGAGTTCCTGCCCCATGAAAGGATGGTCACCACCGCAGCCCTCTCCTTGACCGCGCCCAGCCCCCTGCCGGCGACGGAAGGTAGTAGCAGTGGAGGCAGGGAGGGCAGGGCCTTAGGAGCCATCCCTGGAAGGCGGGACAGCGCATGAGCCAGCCCAGGCTTCTCGCCCCTGGCGCATGCTCCAGTGTCCTATGAGACTTCACCTCTAAAACTCAGATTCAAGGATAAAAATTGTAAATGTCAAGGCAATGACAGCAGAGCATGGGGCCCGTGAGACTGCACTGGCCACACACCCCTGAAGCCAGCCCCTAAGTAGGCATGTATCCCAATTATTAGCGATAACATCTGGAGAGCAATGCTGTCCAAAAGAAATAAAATATGGGCCACGCATGTGAGCCATGCGTATCCTTTTAAATTTTCTAGTTAAAAAAAAGTGAAAAGAAGCAGGTGAAGTTGATTTCAACTTATACTAAAGCATTATCATTTTCACGTCATCAATATTAACAATCATTGAGACATTTTACCCTTTTTTTTTCATACTAAGACTTCAAAATCCCGTGTGTATTTTACACTTACACCACATCCATTCCAATTCCATCGCCACATGTGGCTAGTGGCTAATGTAGTGGACAGGGCAGGTCTAGAGAACGAAAAAGGAAGTGTGTGGCTGGAGTCCTGTGTGTGCCGTTGCCACTCAGTGATTAACACTGGCTGCCAAAACAGAAATATGACCAACATCTGTCAATCACATTACGTTAACAAGCAACTTGGCCCCAGAATTTCTGTGAGTGATTTTGATGACTAGCGTGTTGCTATTTTAACATAAATGTTATTAGGTTTAAAATATTCCTTTAGAGAGAAACCAAGATGGCGGCATAGGTTAACGCCGGAGATTGCTGCCCTCGAACAACCACTTCAGAGATATAACTAAAGGACAGAACAGACATCATCCAGAACCACAGGAAGGCTGGCTGAGTGGAAATTCTACAACTAGGAGGAAAGAGAATATCATACCCAGACTCAGAGGAGGCGCAGTGCTGAAGTGAAATACTGAGGTGCGGAGTGCACACGCGCGTGGAGCGGGCTGGCGGGGGAGGGCGCGGTTGTTGTTTTCAATCAGGAGGGAGTTTCAGACTCTGAGCTCCAGATCCGGGCGAGTCTCTGGGGACCCGGACTCAAACGGGAGAACTCGAAGGCAGCTTTCTCTCCGAGGTTTGCAGCCATTGCTGGGACTCTGAGAGAAAGAGCCCCTGGGGAAGGAACTGAGAGCAGCCATAACTGCTCGCTCCGGCCCGCCCTGTAGATCCCCGGGGACCCGCCCCGCCCAAGCCCGGCGCAGAACCATTTGCCGGATAGCCTCAGGCAAACGCTAGATTAGTACCGCCCTAGAGATCCAGCACAGAAGCTCTCCCAGTGCAGACACAGCTGACTCTCATAGCCAGTTAGCCCGGAGGTCAAATCGCCCCCGGTATTGCCGACATCAATCAAGGCTTAAAGGCAACAAGACTGCGCACAAAGACCACTTGGGGGTGCACCAAGAAAGCATAAAAAATGCGGAGACAAAGAAACAGAACAAAACTGTCAATGGAGGATATTGAGTTCAGAACCACACTTTTAAGGTCTCTTAAGAACTGTCTAGAAGCCACCGATAAATGTAGTGAGATCCTCAAGAAATCTAATGAGACCCTCGATGTTGTGATAAAGAACCAACTAGAAATTAAGCATACACTGACTGAAATAACGAATATTATACAGACACCCAACAGCAGACCAGAGGAGCGCAAGAATCAAGTCAAAGATTCGAAATGCGAAGAAGCAAAAAACACCCAACTGGAAAAGCAAAATGAAAATAGAATCCGAAAATACGAAGATAGTGTAAGGAGCCTCTGGGACAGCTTCAAGCGCACCAACATCAGAATTATAGGGGTGCCAGAAGATGAGAGAGAGCAAGATATTGAAAACCTATTTGAAGAAATAATGACAGAAAACTTCCCCCACCTGGTGAAAGAAATAGACTTACAAGTCCAGGAAGCGCAGAGAACCCCAAACAAAAGGAATCCAAAGAGGACCACACCAAGACACATCATAATTAAAATGCCAAGAGCAAATGACAAAGAGAGAATCTTAAAAGCAGCAAGAGAAAGAAACCCAGTTACCTACAAGGGAATACCCATACTACTGTCAGCTGATTTCTCAACAGAAACTTTGCAGGCCAGAAGGGAATGGCAAGAAATATTCAAAGTGATGAATACCAAGAACCTACAACCAAGATTACTTTATCCAGCAAAGCTATCATTCAGAACTGAAGGTCAGATAAAGAGCTTCACAGATAAGGAAAAGCTAAAGGAGTTCATCACCACCAAACCAGCATTATATGAAATGCTGAAAGGTATCCTTTAAGAAGAGGAAGAAGAAGAAAAAGGTAAAGATAAAAATTATGAACAACAAATATGCATCTATCAACAAGTGAATCTAAGAATCAAGTGAATAAATAATCTGGTGATCATAATAGAATCAGGGACATAGAAAGGGAATGGACTGACTATTCTTGGGGGGGAAAGGGGTGTGGGAGATGCGAAAAGAGACTGGACAATAATCGTGCACCTATGGATGAGGACAGTGGGTGGGGAGTGAGGGCGGAGGGTGGGGTGGGAGCTGGGAGGATCGGGGGGAAAAAAAGAGGAACAAATGTAATAATCTGAACAATAAAGATTCAATTAAAAATAAATAAATAAATAAAATATTCCTTTATCCTATCTAATAAAAGAGAAACATGGTAATTAGCGTACATCTGCTACCCTTCCCATTGGCTAATCGGGGCGATATGCAAATTAACTGCCAGCCAAGATGGCGGCCGGCAGCCAGGCAGCTTGAAGCTAACATGAGGCTTGCTTGCTTCAGTGACGGAGGACTCCAACGTTCCCTGCCTGCCTTGCCGGCCTCTGAGCTTGCAGTTTGAAACATTGTTACAAATATAGAAGCTAAACAAAACCCCAGAAACCTGCTTTCAGCCTGCCAGGATCTCAGAGCTGGAGTTGATACAGTGTTTCGATTACAGAACCCAAACAAACCAGATACCTGCTTTCAGCAGCCAAGGCCTAACAGCTGGAGCCAAGCCTCAAAGCTAAAGCTGGCCCAGAATTTAAAAAAAGAAAAAAGAAAAAAAGGAGCAGTTGGGAGCTTCAGTCACCCGCCAGCCTGAAAACAGCCCTCAGCCCCTCACCCAGACTGGCCAGGCACCCCAGGGGGGACCCCCACCCTGATCCAGGACACCCTTCAGGGCAAACCAGCCGGCCCCCACCCGTGCACCAGGCCTCTATCCTATATAGTAAAAGGGTAATATGCCTCCCAGCACTGGGATCAGCGGAGCCGAGAGGCCTCCCAGCACCGGGATCAGCATGACAGGGGGCAGCGCCCAAACCCCCTGGTCACCCTGCGGCTCTGTGTGTGACAGGGGGCAGGGCCACAACCTCCCTGTCCGCCCTGCTCTGTTTGTGACAGGGGAAGGCGCCCCAACCCCCTGATCAGCCCTGCTCTGTGCCCGATAGGGGGGAGCTCCCCAACCCCCTGATCGCCCTGCGGCTCTGTGTGTGACAGGGTGCAGCGCCCAACCCCGCCCCCCCGGGCCCTGCTCTGTGTGTGATGGGGTAGAGCCATAACCTCCCCATCGGCCCTGCCCTGAGTGTGAGAGTGGCGGCGCCCCAACCCCCTGATCGACCCTGCTCTGTGTGTGACAGTGGCGGCGCCCCAACCCCCTGATCGACCCTGCTCTGTGTGTGACAGGGGGCGGTGCCCCAACTCCCCTATCGGCCCTACTCTGTGAGTGACAGGGGGGAGCTCCCCAACCCCCTGATCGGCCCTGCTCTGTGCGTGACAGGGTACTGAGCCCCAACCCCCCTGATGGGCCCTGCTCTGTGCGTGACAGGGGGGAGCTCCCCAACCCCCTGATCGACCCTGCTCTGTGCATGGCAGGGTACGGAGCCCCAACCCCCGTAATGGGCCCTGCTCTGTGCGTGACAGGGGGCAGCGCCCCAACCCCCTGATTGGCCCTGCTCTGTGCGTGACAGGGGGTGGCGCCGCAACCTCCCCATCGACCCTGCCTTGAGTGTGACAGGGGGCAGTGCCCCAACCCCCCAATCGGCCCTACCCTGAGCGTGACTGAGGGTGGCATCGCAACCTCCCAATCCGCGCTGCTCTGTGTGTGACAGGGGGCGGCGCCCCAACTCCCCAATGGGCCCTGCTCTGAGCCCAACCAGGGGCTGCACCTAGGGATTGGGCCTGCCCTCTGCCACCCGGGAGCAGGCCTATGCCAGCAGGTCGTTATCTCCCGAGGGTTCCAGACTGCGAGAGGGCACAGGCCAGGCTGAGGGCCCCCCCCCCCCGAGTGCACAAATTTTTGTGCACCGGGCCTCTAGTATATTATAACAGTGTCATCCAGACATTCATTAAACAGTGGTTCTAATGCTAAGGCTGAAGAACATAGCCCAAATCCATGAACATATAGACGTGTTGTTCGGTGTGTCGCAGAGTTAGATGTGTCGCTTGCCATGAGGGAGGCCAAGTAACGAACCTCATGCTCCATGTTGTTAACTTAAGGAATGAACACCTTGGTAGATATTGGAAAATTCTGAGAAATAAAAATCAATGTTCCAGCTGATATACACTTTTGTTTAATCTATGTTTTATTGTTCACAGTATTACAGATGTCCCCCCATTTCTCCCCCCCCCCCCCGTGCCCCTCTCCACCCAGACCCTAACCCCCCCACCCGAGGCCTTTACCACACTATTGTCTGTGTCCATGAGCTATGCATATAAATATAAAACACATAGAAGTTTATAAAATTGTTACATAACCAGGCAGAAAGGACAAAACCAAAACCCAGCCACAAGGATTCAGGATCCAGACCAGAGTAATGTGCACCTGAGCTGGCCTGGTTATGCAGGTAAACTCTCTAAGAACACAAAGCCCTGTTTTACATGTGTTCCTATGGGAGAAAGTGAATGCAACTAGAATGCTGGCACAGGGTACATTCCCTTTTTCATCAGCCTTTTCCTTCCAGGAGTCACTTTACTGATGGACTAGCCTGCCATGTAGTGGTGAAAGAAGGAAACTACAGGCTACTTTAAAACTATTTCATGCCTAATGTTTGATACATCAAAAGAATAAATGTGATAAAGATGGCGGCGATATAGGCAGACGTGTCCCAGGTCGTGTCCCGGAGCAAATGGAACGAGCAGCTGAAGCTAGTAACACTCACACCGAATTGGCGAAATTGCTCAGCTGGTGAGAGGGTTTACAGCCGGGAAGAGCAGAACTTCCCTGGTAAGGTAAAAAAAAAACCAGGGATTTGGGCAGGAAAGTTTGCCAGACCTCTGAGCCCAGAGAGTCGGAGGGAGACCGCGTGGCAGACAGCCGCGTCCCTTGGGACAGGCACAGCCCCTGACGGGGGAAAGGAGAACCGCGGGATTCCTGGTGCCGCCAGGGAAATTGAGAGCTGGGTTCTGTGATCACGGAGGACTGAGCCTAAAGGGGGCAGCCTGAAGAGCTGACCTGACCATGCAGTCCCGGTAAGAGAAGAAGCTTACAGAAACCAAGCCTTCCCCGTTTCCGCGGCCGGCATTTGTTTGTTTGTTTTCACTGAATCCTGTTCATGGGACATTTCGGATACAGACACTCACCTGTGCTGAAGAGAGGGAGAGTGTGCTGGGGAGTGGAATCTGGGGAGAGACTGGGGAAAGAGGGGGAGCCGGGAGAGGTGGTAGTGAATTGAGTGCTGAGACACCCCAGAGCCCGGGACTGGGGCATCCACCCGCTCCTGAGAGGGAGTCTCCTCCCCCCAGCCCTCAGGCAAGGAGCACAGCCACACCCAGATTCCACCCTGTACGAGATCAAGGATTAAGATAACCTGATCAGTCCCTGGGAGTTAACAGGGTCTGGCCTATAGGGGGATTTTCAATCCCAGCAACAACATAGCGCCGGTAACTAACTATTACGCAGTCAGCTATGGGCAGTGAACTTCCACTGGACAGAGAGGCCCTATAGCCTCAGAGGCCAACCCCAGAACACTGCCACCCAGAGGCTGACCCACAAACTGACTCTTTGCTAAACACAAAATAAGGCAGTCTGGGAAATAAATGCGGCATGCTTTAAAATAAGGACTGTGGTTTACAACACAGAGGAACAGTATATCGCAGGGAAACTCAACACTCTCCTGAATACCTGGAAGGTCTAAGGCGAGCCACACTGAAGAATAGAAGAAACGAAGGACCTTCACTACTGCAATTTTTTTTCTTTTTTCACTTTTTAACTAAGAAACCAATTTTTTTTTCATTCTTTTTTTTTCTGTTCTTTTTTTTTTTCTTCTTTTTTTTCTTTCTTTTCTTCTTTTTCCATCACCTGATTTTACCCTTTTAATTACTACCTTCTTATTTTTAACCAGTATTATTACTGCTACCATTTTACCATTTTTTAAAGTGCCATTTTATTTTTTCTTTATTTTATTTTGGGATTAGTGTTCACCATTCTATTTTCATTGTTATATTATTGGTTGTTCCTAGTTTGCATTCATATCCAGGGAGCTGTTGCTGGAATTTGTTGGGATTAATGGCTGTTCTATAGGAGTATCCTCCTCATATAAAAAGTCTCTTCCCTCTTCCACTTCATTCTCTCTTTTCGCTCTTTTTTTTTTTTTTTTTCTTTTCTCGCTTTTATTTTCCCCCTTCCTTTTTCCCAATTTCATTTTTGCACTCCCTTTTTTTGGTCCCTACTTTTCCTTTCCTTCTTCTCTTTTATCTTTTTCTCTTCCTTCTTCCTTATCCCCTAATTCTCTTAATTCAGGTGGTCACCTTTAATTGGGGTTATTAATATCGTGAATATATTTGTGTATAGTGCCTGGTACGTGGTGCCTTGTTGTGTTGTATTTTGTGCCTTTAAATCAACGCAGCAGATCCAAGCAACAGCAACCTCCTGAGCATCTCATCCTCTGCTGAGGAACAGCAGCTGTACGTGAAACCTCGCCCCACCAGCCGGAAGAGCCACCACAGCTGTGAACAGCACCCACCAGAGGAGCTGCTGCCAACTCAAGAGCAGCTGCTACCACAACCGCCCGAAGAGCAACCACAGACCAAGGAGTCACTGCCACCAAGGGAGCAACCACTGAACAACTCAACGTCTAGATATGTCAGTGAGATCAAACATGGGTAGACAAAGAAACCCCCAAAGGAAAGAGAAGGAGGACTCTCCAGAAAAGCAGCTAAGTAATACAGAGGCATGCAACATGACAGATAAAGAATTCAGAATAAGGATCCTAGAGTGCATAAACCGGATGGAGGAAAAAATCGACAACCTCTGCAAGAAGCAAGAAGAAACAGATGAAAAAATCGATAACATATGGAAGAAGCTAGAAGAAACAGATGAAAAAATCGACAACATATGGAAGAAGCTAGAAGAAACAGATGAAAAAATCAACAACCTAAGTAAGACCCAAGAAGAAATGAAGAGTGATATAGCTGCAATGAAAAACTCCATTGAAAGTATCAACAGTAGACTAGGAGAAGCGGAGGACCGAATAAGTGAATTAGAAGACAAGGAAGCAAAACACACCCAAAATGTACTGCAATTGGAGAAAAAAATTAAAAGACAGGAGGAGAGCCTAAGGGAGCTTTGGGACAACATGAAACGAAACAACATACGAATAATAGGAGTACCAGAACAACAGAAAGATGAACAAGGATTAGAAAACCTACTCGAAGAAATAATATCAGAAAACTTTCCTGAGGTGGGGAAGAAAAAAGTCACACAAGCCCAGAGAGTCCCAAACAAGGTGAACCCGAAAAGACCCACACCAAGACACATCATAATCACCATGGCAAATGTTCAGGACAAAGAGAGAATCTTACAGGCTGCAAGAGAGAGACGGAAAGTTACATACAAGGGGTCTCCCATTAGATTGTCAAATGACTTCTCAACAGAAACACATCAGGCCAGAAAAGAATGGACTGAAATTTACAAAGTGATGCAAAGCAAAGGACTGAATCCAAGAATACTCTATCCAGCAAGGCTATCATTCAAACTTGAAGGGGAAATAAGAAGCTTCACAGACAAAAAAAGACTAAGGGAGTTTGTCACCACCAAGCCAGCAATGCAAGGAATGCTAAAGGGACTGGTATAAAAAGAAGAAATAAAAAGCTCAGAAAGAAAACAGCCACACACACACACAAAAAGAAATGGCTACAAACAAGTACCTTTCAATAATAACTTTAAACGTAAACGGACTAAATGCTCCAACCAAAAGACATCGAGTGGCTGAATGGATAAAAAAACATGACCCATACATCTGCTGTCTACAAGAAACCCACCTCATTAGAAGGGACTCACACAGACTGAAAGTGAAAGGATGGAAAAATATCTTTCAGGCAAATGGAAAGGAAAAGAAAGCTGGGGTAGCAATACTTATATCGGACAAAATAGACCTCAAAGTGAAGGCCTTAACAAGAGATAAGGAAGGCCACTTCATAATACTAAAGGGATCAATACAACAAGAAGATATAACCCTGGTAAACATATATGCACCCAATGTAGGAGCACCCAAATTCATAAAAAAACTCCTGGAAAATATCAAAGGAGAGATCGACAACAATACAATCATAGTAGGGGACTTTAATACACCATTGACAGCACTGGATAAGTCCTACAGACAAACAATCAGCAAAGATACAGCAATCCTAAATGACTCACTAGATCAGATGGACTTAATAGACATCTTCAGAACACTTCACCCCAAAGCCAGAGAATATACGTTCTTCTCAGGTGCTCATGGGACATATTCAAAAATAGACCACATATTGGGTCACAAGCAAAGTATCCCCAAATTCAAGAAGATTGAAATCATAAAAAGCGTCTTCGCAGACCACGATGGCATAATATTAGAAATAAACTACAATAAAAACAACCCAAAATACTCAAACACCTGGAAGCTGAATAGCATGCTATTAAATATTGATTGGGTTACCAATGAGATCAAAGAAGAAATTAAAAACATCCTGGAAACTAATGACAATGAAAACACAACAATCCAAAACCTATGGGACACATTGAAAGCAGTCCTGAGAGGGAAGTTTATAGCTCTACAGGCCTATCTCAAAAAACAAGAAAAAATGGTAGTAAATCATCTAACTCTACAACTCAAAGAATTAGAAAGAGAGCAACAAGAAAACCCCAGAGTGAGCAGAAGGAAGGAGATAATAAAGATTAGAGCAGAAATAAATGACATAGAAACCAAAAAAACAATACAGAAAATCAATGAAACCAAGAGCTGGTTCTTTGAAAGGATAAACAAGATTGATAAACCTCTAGCCAGACTCACCAAGAAGCAGAGAGAGAGGACCCAAATAAATAAAATCAGAAACGATAGAGGCGAAATAACAACAGACCCCACAGAAATACAAATGATTGTTAAAAAATACTATGGACAGCTTTACTCCAACAAACTAGACAACCTGGAGGAAATGGACAAATTCCTAGAAAAATACAGCATTCCAAAACTCAATCAGGAAGAATCTAAAAATCTCAACAGGCCAATTACTATGGAAGAAATTGAAGCAGTCATCAAAAAGCTTCCATCAAACAAAAGCCCAGGACCAGACGGCTTCACAGGGGAGTTTTACCAAACATTCAAGGAAGAACTAAAACCTATCCTCCTCAGACTACTACAAAAAATTCAAGAGGAAGGAACACTTCCAAGCTCATTCTATGAAGCCAGCATCACCCTAATACCAAAACCAGGTAAAGACAACACAATGAAAGAGAATTACAGGCCAATATCCCTCATGAACATAGATGCCAAAATCCTCAACAAAATCTTAGCAAATCGGATCCAGCAGTACATCCGAAAGATCATACACCATGACCAAGTAGGATTTATCCCAGGTATGCAAGGATGGTACAATATCCGCAAATCAATAAACGTGATACATCACATAAACAAATTGAAAGAAAAAAACCACATGGTCATATCAATTGATGCAGAAAAAGCATTTGACAAAATTCAACACCCATTTTTGATAAAAACTCTCAGCAAGGTGGGAGTAGAAGGATCATACCTCAACATAATAAAAGCCATATATGACAGGCCCACAGCCAGCATCATACTCAACGGACAAAAACTAACACCATTTCCCCTAAGAACAGGAACAAGACAGGGATGCCCCCTCTCACCACTCCTGTTCAACATAGTACTGGAAGTGTTAGCCATTGCAATTCGGCAAGAAGAAGAAATAAAAGGCATCCAAATTGGAAAAGAGGAAGTAAAACTGTCCTTATTTGCAGACGACATGATATTATACATACAAAACCCTAGAGATTCCATCAAAAAGCTACTAGACTTAATACATGAATTTGGCAATGTAGCAGGATACAAAATTAACCCCAAGAAATCTGAGGCATTTCTATACACCAATAGTGAACTTTCAGAAAGAGAGATTATAAAAACAATCCCGTTTACCATTGCACCAAAAAAACTAAGCTACCTAGGAATAAACTTAACTAAAGAGGTAAAAGACCTATACTCGGAAAACTACAGGACATTGAAAAAAGACATAGAGGAAGACATAAACAGATGGAAGAACATACCGTGTTCATGGATTGGTAGAATCAACATCATCAAAATGTCCATACTACCCAAAGCAATCTATAAATTCAACGCACTTCCCATTAAAGTACCAACAGCATACTTCAGAGATCTAGAACGAACTTTCCAAAAATTCATCTGGAATAAAAAAAGACCCCGAATAGCTGCAGCAATCCTGAAAAAGAACAAAGTAGGTGGGATCTCAATACCAGATATCAAGTTGTATTACAAAGCCACTGTTCTCAAAACTGCCTGGTACTGGCACAAGAATAGGCACATAGATCAATGGAATAGAATAGAGAGCCCAGAAATCGGCCCGAACCAATATGCTCAATTAATATTTGACAAAGGAGGCAAGAACATACAATGGAGCCAAGATAGTCTCTTCAATAAATGGTGTTGGGAAAATTGGACAGATATATGCAAGAAAATGAAACTAGACCACCAACTTACACCATACACAAAAATAAACTCAAAATGGATACAGGACTTAAATGTACGACAGGATACCATAAAAATTCTAGAAGAATCCAAAGGCAAGAAAATCTCAGACATATGCCGAAGCAATTTCTTCACTGATACAGCTCCTAGGGCACTTGAAACTAAAGAAAAAATGAACAAATGGGACTACATCAAAATAAAAAGCTTCTGCACAGCAAAAGAAACCATCAACAAAACAATGAGAAAACCCACTGTGTGGGAAAACATATTTGCCAATGACATATCTGATAAGGGCCTAATCTCCAAAATTTATAGGGAACTCATACAACTTAACAAAAGAAAGATAAACAATCCAATCAAAAAATGGGCAAAGGACCTAAATAGACACCTTTCAAAAGAGGACATTCAGAAAGCCAAGAGACATATGAAAACATGCTCAAAGTCACTAATCATCCGAGAGATGCAAATCAAAACAGCAATGAGGTACCATCTCACACCTGTCAGACTGGCTATCATCAACAAATCAACAAACGACAAGTGCTGGAGAGGATGTGGAGAAAAAGGAACACTTGTGCACTGCTGGTGGGAATGCAGACTGGTGCAGCCACTATGGAAGACAGTATGGAGTTTCCTTAAAAAACTGAAAATGGAACTCCCATTTGACCCTGTGATCCCACTTCTAGGAATATATCCCAAGAAACCAGAAACACCAATCAGAAAGGATATATGCACCCCTATGTTCATAGCAGCACAATTCACCATAGCTAAGATCTGGAAACAGCCTAAGTGCCCATCAGTAGATGAATGGATTAGAAAACTGTGGTACATCTACACGATGGAATACTATGCTGCTGTAAAAAGGAAGGAACTCTTACCATTTGCAACGTCATGGATGGAACTGGAGAGCATTATGCTAAGTGAAATAAGCCAGTCAATAAAGGAAAAATACCACATGATCTCACTCATTCGTGGACAATAGAGACCATTATAAACTTTTGAACAATAATAGATACAGAGGCAGAGCTGCCTCAAACAGATTGTCGAGCTGCAGCGGGAAGGCCGGGGAGGGTTGGGGGGCAGGAGGTAGGGGGGTAAGAGATCAACTAAAGGACTTGTATGCATGCATATAAGCATAACCAATGGACATAAGACACTGGGTGATAGGGGAGGCTAGGGGACTGTCTAGGGCGGGGGGATAAAATGGATACATATGTAATATCCTTTGTAATACTTTAAGCAATAAAAAAAAAAAAAAAAAAAAAAAAAAAAAAAAAAAAAAAAAAAAAAAAAGAATAAATGTGACATAAAATAAATTCCTGTAAACCTACCATCCAACTTAAGAACGAGAACGTTACCTATTGATGCATCCACCTGTATACCTCTTGTCCTATCTTATTCTACCTTCTCACCAGAGGTAATACTAGTTTGAATTTTATGTTGAACCATTTCTTGGTTTTTGAAAATACGTAGTTTTATCACATGTTTATGCTCCCCTAAACAAATATTTAGCTTACTTACTTGATTGAGCTTTATAAAATTGATATCATAATTATCTGTAGTTTCCCACAGCTTTCCTATTTCGTATGTTACTAGAGGCCCAGTGCACGAAATTCGTGCACGGGTAGGGTCCCTAGGCCTGGCCAGTGATCAGGGCCGATCGGGGCTTTCTGGCTGCTGGCCGGGGCCTTCCTTCCCCCCAGCTGCCAGCTGCTGGCCAAGGCTTTCCTTCATTCCACACTGCCCCCTGGTGGTCAGCGCATGTCATAGCGAGCAATCAAACTCCCCGTCTCCCAGTTGAACTCCTGAGGGGACACTTTGCATATTAGCCTTTTATATGTATAGATATTTGACCAGATTATGTGTGTCACTGTAGTGCATTCACTGCCTGAACAGCTATTTATTTATCCATTCTCCTGTCAATGCACATTTAGGAGATTCCAATGTTTTGCTATTGTAATGGTACTGCAATGAATATTCTTATGCATGTGCAAGAAGTTCTCTGTAGCATATCTAGTTTAATTTTACAAAATATTGCCAAAGTGTCTTTCATAGTTGTACCAATTTACAGTCCACGGGTGGTATATAAAAGGTCCCACTGATCCTCAGCCCCACCAGCACTTGGTGTTACTAATTTTTTTAATTTTTTCCCAATGGAGTTGATGGAAAATAGTATCTTATTGTGCCATTGGCATATATTTACCCGATTGTCAATGGGGTTGAGTGTGTTGTTACTTTTTGTTGGCAAATTGTTCCCTATTTTTGTAAAGTGCCTATTAATGTCTTTTGCCCGTTATTCTACTAGTTTGTCTTTTTCTTAAGATTAACATCTTGATCTTAATTTTTTGTCAGTAATAAATATCACAAATACTTTCACCCCAGTTTTCATATTTAGCAACCTTGCTGGACTCTCTTATGAATTCTAATAATTTGTCGATTTTGGGGGTTTTTCAGTGTATACAATTATATTAGCTGCAAATAATGACAGTGTTGTTTCCTTCTTTCTTCTTATGTCTCTTATCTTTGCCTCATTGAACAAAAGAGGTGCTCACAAACACCTTTGTCTTGTTTTGCTCTTAAAGGAACAATGTTTTCAATGATTGCCATTAAGAATGATTGCTACTATAGGCTTTTTTAAAAATTCCTTTTAACATTAGGAAGTTTTGTTTTATCCTGCTTTTATCATTAATGGATGTTGGCTTTTACTGAAGGACTTTACCACATCTATTGAGATAATCATATAACTTCTCCTTTAACCCATTAATGGGATGAATTAAAGTTATAGGTACTTGCCCTAGCTGGTGTGGCTTAGTGGATAGAGTGTCAGCCTGGGGACTGAAGGGTCCTGGGTTCAATTTGGCCAAGGAGACACGCCCGGGTTGCGGGCTCGATCCCCAGTGGGGGCATGTGAGATGCAGCCAATCAATGAGTCTCTCTCATTATTGATGTTTCTCTCTCTCTCCCTCTCCCTTCCTCTCTCTGAAATCAATAAAAATATTTTTAAAAAAATAATAATAAAATAAAATAAATAAAGCGACAGGTCCTTAATGTTAAATCATTCTAATATTATTGGGATAAATCCAGCTTAGTCATGATGAATTGTCTTTATTATACACTGTTGGATTTGACTTGCTAGTATGTTGTTTATAATATCTCTATCTATGTTCATGATGTATTCCGTTCTTTTCTTTCTCATACGGTCCTTGATTGATTATATTTCAAGGTTATACTAAACTCATATAATGAGTTGGGGAGTATTACTCAAATTCTTTGTAAGAATTTGTATAAAATCACAATAATGTGTTCTATGAAAATCTGCTAGGGATTGCCTAAAAACCAGCTATACTTGATTTTAAAAAACAAAACACTGATTCCATTTCTTTACCACTATTGTAAAAAGCAGATTTTCTTGATACAGCTTTGATAAGTTACAGTTTTCTATAAGTGTTTCTCTTCCAATAAGTTTTTAATTAATTGGTGTAATGTTATTCTCGATATACTCATGTTATCTTTTTAATCTCTTCTGTATTTGCAGCTTGCTTCTGTTATTCTGTTATTATTTGGGCATGCTGCTACCCACCCCACCCCACCTCCCTTTAAAATGAATCTTGCGGGGAAAAAAACAAGATGGCAGCATAGGTTAATGCTGGAGATTGCTGCCTCGAACAACCACCTCAAAAAAACAACTAAAAGACGGAATGGACATCATCCAGAACCACAGGAAGGCTGGCTGAGTGGAAATTCTACAACTAGGAGGAAAGAGAATATCATACCCAGACTTAGAGGAGGCGCAGTGCTGAAGTGAAATACTCAGGTGCGGAGTGCACGCGGAGCTGGCTGGAGGTGGAGGGTGCAGTTGTTGTTTTCAATCAGGAGGGAGTTTCAGACTCTGAGCTCCAGATCCGGGTGAGTCTCTAGGGACCCAGACTCAAACGGGAGAAGCGGGACTGTCTGGCTTCGGTCGGAACTCGAAGGCAGCTTTCTCTCTGAGGTTTGCAGCGGTTGCTGGGACTCTGTGAGGCAGAGCCCCTAGGGACGGAACTGAGAGCAGCCATAACTGCTCGCTCCGGCCTGCCCTGTAGATCCCCGGGGACCCACCCCGCCCAAGCCCTGCGAGAGGCCTTTTGCCGGATAGCCTCAGGCAAACGCTAGATTAGCACCACCCTAGAGATCCAGCACAGAAGCTCTCCCACTGCAGACACAGCTGACTCTCATAGCCAGTTAGCCTGGAGGTCAAATCACCCCCGGTATTGCCGACAACAATCAAGGCTTAACTACAACAAGACTGCGCACAAAGAACACTAGGGGGTGCACCAAGAAAGCATAAAAAATGCGGAGACAAAGAAACAGGACAAAACTGTCAATGGAGGATATTGAGTTCAGAACCACACTTTTAAGGTCTCTTAAGAACTGTCTAGAAGCCGCTGATAAATGTAGTGAGATCCTCAAGAAATCTCATGAGACCCTCGATGTTATGATAAAGAACCAATTAGAAATTAGGCATACACAGACTGAAATAACGAATACTATACAGACTCCCAACAGCAGACCAGAGGAGCGCAAGAATCAAGTCAAAGATTTGAAATGCGAAGAAGCAAAAAACACCCAACTGGAAAAGCAAAATGAAAAAAGAATCCGAAAATACGAAGATAGCGTAAGGAGCCTCTGGGACAGCTTCAAGCGTACCAACATCAGAATTATAGGGATGCCAGAAGATGAGAGAGAGCAAGATATTGAAAACCTATTTGAAGAAATAATGACAGAAAACTTCCCCCACCTGGTGAAAGAAATAGACTTACAGGTCCAGGAAGCGCAGAGAACCCCAAACAAAAGGAATCCAAAGAGGACCACACCAAGACACATCATACTTAAAATGCCAAGAGCAAAAGACAAAGAGAGAATCTTAAAAGCAGCAAGAGAAAGACAGTCAGTTACCTACAAGGGAATTCCCATATGACTGTCAGCTGATTTCTCAACAGAAACTTTGCAGGCCAGAAGGGAATGGCAAGAAATATTCAAAGTGATGAATAGCAAGAACCTACAACCAAGATTACTTTATCCAGCAAAGCTATCATTCAGAACTGAAGGTCAGATAAAGAGCTTCACAGATAAGGAAAAGCTAAAGGAGTTCATCACCACCAAACCAGTATTATATGAAATGCTGAAAGATATCCTTTAAGAAGAGGAAGAAGAAGAAAAAGGTAACGATAAAAATTATGAACAACAAACATGCATCTATCAACAAGTGAATCTAAGAATCAAGTGAATAAATAATCTGGTGATCATAATAGAATCAGGGACATAGAAAGGGAATGGACTGACTATTCTTGGGGGGAAAGGGGTTTGGGAGATGCGGGAAGAGACTGGACAAATATCGTGCACCTATGGATGAGGACAGTGGGTGGGGAGTGAAGGCGGAGGGTGGGGCGGGAACTGGGAGGAGGGGAGTTATGGGGGGAAAAAAGAGGAACAAATGTAATAATCTGAACAATAAAGATTTAATTAAAAAGATAAATAAATAAAATGAATCTTGCCACCTGGCCTGGTAACTCCATTGGATGGAGCGTCATCCCAATATGCCAAGGTTGCAGGCTTGGTCCCTGGTTAGGGCACATACAAGAAGCAACCAATGAGGGCACAAATAAGTGATCAGTGGAACAACAAATCTCAATTTCTCTCTCTCTTCTTTCAAATCAATCAATTAAAATCTTTTAAAAAATGAATCTTGCCCTGGTGGGTGACTCAGTTGGTTGGAGCGTTGTTCTGTACACCAAATGGTTGCTAGTTCAATTCCAAGTCAGGGCACATACCTAGGTTTCAGGTTCAATCCCTGGTCTGGGATGCAACCAAGCGATGTATCTCTCTCACATCAGTGTTTCTCTCTCTCTCTCTCTCTCTCTCTCTCTCTCTCTCTCTCTCTCTCTCTCTCTCCTCTCCTTCTCCCTCTCCCTCTCCCTCTCCCTTTCCCTTCCACTCTCTAAAAGATATTTTTAAAAATCATGTCCTTGGATAAGGATTTTAAAAAAAGGAATCTTGCCAAAGGTTTGTCTATTTTATCTGGCTTTGGTTTGTTGGTCACCTCTGTTGTATGTTTGTTTTTCATTTAATTAATTTTGGCTCTTATCTTTTTTCGTATGCATATTTTATTTGGGTTTATTCCATTATTTTCTTTTCCTCTTATAGTGAAATATAGCTTATTCATTTTCAGCCTTTTTTCTTTCTAATGTAAGCATCTAAAGCTAAAAATTGCCTTATAATTACCATTTTTCTGCATCCACCAGTCTTGATATGTAGAAATTTTTAAAGAAATATTTTTATTAATTTTTAAAGAGAGAGAGAAACATCTTTGAGCCCTCAGTCCAGGGATGTGCCCTGGCTGGGAAACTGGTGACCTCTGGGTGTCCAGGAGGACACTCACCACCTGAGCCACCTCAGCCAAGGCTAGAATTCTTATCACATATCCTAGAGTTGTGTCTATGAAACTTTCCATTTCTCTTATGATTTCTTACTTGACTCATAAATTATTTAGAAGCATACTTTCTAATTCCAAAATCTCAGGGTGTGTGTCATTTATCTTTCTGTTACAGACTTCTAACTGAATTGCATAATTTAGATCTATGATCATAGATCATAAAATGTGGCATATGTAAATCAGATTCTTTGAAATTAGTTAAAACTGATTTTATAGCCTTTTATATGATCAATTTTGGGGAATGTTCCACATGCACTTGAAAAGAATGTATATTACTTGATTGTTCAATGTAGAGTAATTTATAAATGTCACTAAATCAAGCTGGTTAATTGTATTAATCAAATCTCTATTGGTCAGGGCACATGCCTGGGTTGCGTGCTCAATCGCCAGTGTGGGGTGTGCAGGAGGCAACCAATCAATGATTCTCTCTCTTCATTGATGTTTCTATTTCTCTCTCTCTCCCTCTCCCTTCCTCTCTGAAATCAATAAAAAAAATTTAAAAAATTTAAAAAGAGCCTGGTCCAAGAGAAATAAGGTCACATACAAAATCTCAGTCCAGCATTCATAAAGAGGCCAAAACCATCAGAATTTTTCTCCCAATGCTTTTCTAAACATAAATAAAAAGCATTTCTAATTAAATGTTCACCATTTACCACTTCTAGCATTTTAGTTTTGTATTATATTTAAAATTTAAAAACATAGTCGTTTTTTGGTTGAGTTGCATTAAAAAATTTGCAGTGGAATAGGCCCCTTGTGTAATTAATATCTATAATACCTTCATGCCTGTTTCATAAAGACCAAGCAAAATTTTACTAATTAAGTTATTATAAAGGTTTATATTAGTAATAACTTTCCTTATATAAGATTTTCATGACTTCACTTATGTCAAGACCTTCATCAGGAACAAAGTCGGAACTCAAACAATGTTCTTATGGGAAAAACAGAGTTTTATGCAATGGTCGGTTTTTTCAACTGTTTTCAGGAATGCCCTGAGTGAAAAACTGGATTGTCTTATGCATGGTAATCTAGGCCCCTCAGCTACCCTGCATGTTCCCCAGGGAAGGACTGGTGTGGGAAACCGCCCATTGTCTTCACTAGCAGAGAAACGCAAACAGGTATCCCGGAATGCTGGTGAACCTTGAACCCATGGCAAGGGCCTGAGTTATGCACCGATTGTCTAGTCCTGACAATGGGGGCTCAAGTTATTTCCTGACCAAATAGTCTCAGAGTAAATCCTTCTAATATTTACTGACCTTTAAGATAGTCTGTCTGCTACCGCAATTGCCTGACTAAGGGCTTTATGTGTAACCAAAGTTGAATAAAAGGTTGGCGAGGCCTGGGCACCAGTGGAAGTCCTTCCCCTTGAGTTGGACTTGCCGGCCTGGCCCCCCAGTATTTCCAAATTATCTCTTGTCTTGTCTCTTTCATTTGTGTGCGGCTCCTCTTCCAGATCCTGAACCCTTAGCCCCACGCGGGACAGGGAGGAACACATACACAGACTGGCATAGCAGAAAGAACTCCGAGTTCATCCTGGCCTCTGCCTGGTAGCCTTGGCTAGGTTAGTTTACATCTCCAAGTTTCCGTTTAATCGTCTATCAAGGAGCAATGACAACATCCACGTAACGGTGGAGCAAGGACAGTAAGGCTGCAAGAAATATTGGTTTTGTGGTGCAGCTCAACAAATGCTGACTGACTGACTGGGTAACTGAGAACGGGCCCTGGTTTATTGTCTAGCTAGGAAAAGGGATCCAGCTTTGTCTGCTGGGTCCATTTATAATTATGACTTGCCCATTGTTTGTTGGAGGATCCTATAGCCAAACAAATAAATAGTTAAAGTCAAGCAACGAGGGCTCTTTACTTTGGGTGGAAATTTAATCCCCAGACAATCATACATTATGTATAGGCTGCCTTGTCCTGCGCCCAGTACAGGAAGATCACGGAAGCACAGGGGAAGATGGGAGATGGGGTGGAGGTGAATGCCCTGGTTTAGAGCTCCCCTCTCACATTGCACGGATAAGGAACCTCCAGGGCCATCGGAGTTAACTCAGCATCAGGGTGATATTGGTGTGGTTATATCTGCTGTAGTCCAGACGTTTTTAAGATGAAAGAGCAGCTGAAATGGCCCAGCTACTTTGGAAGACTGTCTGCAGTTCTTATAAAGTTATATGTATGCTTACCAGGACCTAGCAATCCCATTTACCTGAGAGGCACTAGTACTTACTGAACAGAAATGAAACATCTGTCCACACAAAGATTTGTACCAGGACATTCCTAGCAGCTTTATCACAATCACTCAAACTGGAAACAACTCAAATGGCCTTCCACTGGTGCAGGATGTGATACATCCAGACAACAGAATTCTACGCAGCAATAAAGAGTTGGACTCTGATACATGCAACCACACAGATGAATTTCAAAAGCAGGTCTTACGTGAAGAAACCCAGAAAGGAAAAGCTAGGTGATTCCACTTATATGAAATGTAAGAAAAGCAAAACTACAATGACATAAAGAAGACCAGTGGTTGACAGGGATTGGGGGGGTAGAAGTGACTACAAAGGGACCCGGGGAAATTTTTTTAAATATATTTTTATTGATTTCAGAGAGGAAGGGAGAGAGAGACAGAAACATTAATGATGAGAGCGAGTCATTGATCAGCTGCCTCCTGCACACACACACACACACCACCCCCACCCGCACCCCATTGGAGATCGAGCTGCAACCAGGGCATGTGCCCTTGACCGGAATCAAACCTGGGACCCTTCAGTTCACAGGCTGACACTCTATCCACTGAGTCAAGCTAGCTAGGGCAGAGGGTGTTTTTAAAGAGTTCTCATGGGCTGGGAAAGAGAGGGACTCACACCCCACCAGCTGGGGGTAGTTTTCATGGTGTTTTTTGAGGAAGGCCTGGCCCCCCTGCCAGCCTGGACTCCCCTCTACACAAGCGCCAGCTGTCGGCCCCAGGCAGGACACAGATTTGTTGGTATTTAAGGGCTTGGAGGATTAAGTGGGCCAGAGAGGCCCCTCCACACAGCCTCATCCTCTAATGCTGCAAGCCACCCCTGGGTGTTATTAAATCTGTGGTTACGTCACAGGCGCCTCAAGTCCCTTCCTTTGGAGCCCAGCAGGCTTTCAAAGCCAACAGAAAGTGAGGAGACTGGGGTCAGCGCAGGAAGCCTCAGTCCTTCTCTGGTGCATACACAGACCAGTCTGCAGATGGAAGATCAGATTCACCAAAATTAAACCTGGGATCCAGTAGGGGCATTGCCATTGGCTGACCTTGGGTACAGGACTTCAGTTCAGGACATTGATTTTCTCTGCTTCAAAACAGGGACATCGCCCAGCTGGTGTGGCTCAGTGGTTGAGAGTCGACCTATGAACCAGGAGGTCACTGGTTCAATTCCTGGTCAGGACACAGGTCTGGGTTTCAGGCTGGGTCCCTGGTGGGGGGCGTGCTGGAGGCGAGGGGGTGCTGGAGGCAGCCAATCAGTGATTCTCTCTCATCATTGATGTTTCTATCTCTCCCTCTCCCTTCCTCTCTGAAGCCAATAAAAATACGAATTTTTAAAATCCAATACAAGACCCCACGAGAAGACAGGGAAGAAAATAAAATGCAAATGGGCATAGCTCAAACCCCTCACATCATGGAGGGAGCATCAGGTCGGGGAGACTATTATAAATAACAACTCACCAGGGCCAAACTCTGTGCTAAGGGCTTCATGTGTCTAACCCACTTGAATCACCACAACCTAATGCAGTGGATGCCACAGGCTTCTCCTTGCCGATGAGTGACTGAGGCTGAGAGGGACTGAGCAATTCGCCTGGGTGTCACAGCTAGTTAGCAACAACAGGACTGAAACAGGCAATCTGCCTCGAGTGTTGTCAAGCTTTCCCATTTGTCTCTCTTCCCACAGGGACGCTGTCTCCCCAGGCAGCCTCTTGGGTTCTGACTGAGCCAGAAGTCATTCCTCCCAGCTCCCAGGTCTGGCCTAAGCTTTGGGGCCACAGGTGCCACAGCCTTCTTGACCCGAATCTGCCTCAAGATTCGTGTGGGCAAAGATGAATTCTCATTTACCCCTCACCTGCTTTCCACTTGCCTAGCCCTGACATTCAAGTCACAGCTACGGCACTTCCCACACAACTCGATGTCAACTCTCACCTCCCCACTGTCCCTAGGACAGCTGCACCCTCAAGCTCCACCTCCCAGTCTCCCGTCCTGCCTCCTCCTGTCCATCCCCACGCGGAGGCGGGCAGGGTCTAAAATGCCATCAGATTGTGCCACGCCCCTGCCCCTGAACTACGTGCCATTGTTCTCAGGTAAAGGCAGGGTCCCTCCCTCGGTCTACTCTGTCCCCTTCCACCAGCACTCCGCCGCTCTCACCGAACTTGTTTCTGTTCCTCCAAACACCAGCGTTATTCTTTCTGCGGGTCCCTACCCAACTCCAGACCAAGATGCGGGCCTCCGCCCGCCCAGGCGAAGCTTCCGCCCCCGGGGCAGGCGACCCCAGCCCGCCGCCACGTGACCACCCGCGCCCTCTCCAGGCCTCCGCCCCGCCCCTGCGGGAGGCGCCGGGATCGCGGCGTCCGGTCCGCCGGGTGGAGGTCGCCCCGCCTTCCTAGCTCCCTGGGTCCCTCCCGGTCCCTTCCTGTCCCTCCCTCCCTCCTCTAACCTCCGCTGCCAGCCCCGCCTCTGGGTCCCCGGCTCCCGCGCGCCTCGGGGCCGCGCGCTCTCCCGCCGGCCCGCCCGCCCCCGCGCGGCATTCGCGGCCGCCCGCTGAGCCCTTCTCTCCCGCTCCGACTCCGGAAGCAGAGCCGAGGGGCCGGCGACGGCCGGCGGCCATGGAGGCGACGGCGCGGAGGCGGCAGCACCCGGGAGCGGCGGGCGCGCAGCCGGGCGCCTCCTTCCTGCAGGCCAGGTGGGCGCGCGGCGGCGGAGCAGCGGGTCGGCGGCGCCGCCACGGGCCGGGCGCGGGCGGCCGGGGAGGAGCGGAGCCCGGGGAGGGTCGGAGGCTGCCTGCGGGCCGGGCTCCCTGCACTGCAGCCGCTCCCGCCCCGAGCCGCGCCACCGGGCGGCTGGAGACCGGAGCTCAGCTGGGAAGAGCCCTCCGGGAGCCTGAGCGACCCCGGGTGGGGGCGGCGGGCCCAGAGGACACCCCGCTCACTCGGGCCCCCAACGCACCTGCCAGCCCGGTGCCACCCCCAAGTTCTCGGGGTCCTCCCAACCCCGACTAGGACTTGGATTCTGTGTGATCAGGAGGCTCACGCCCTGCCCCGGGGAACCCAAGAGTGTGCGAATGTAAATGAGACAGCAGCGAAGTGAGGACGATCCTCCCCAGAGGAAGAATGAGGAAGGGCTGTCCTCACGTGGTCGCTGACCCTCCTGCCACCCGGGGAAGACGTTATTGGTTGATGCAGCCGGGACCAGGGCAGAGGAAGAGGCGCGGAAGCCGCCTTCTAATCGTTCCCTCCATTCTGCTAGAAACATGGTGTTCAGCAAGCATTCGTTCAGCATCTCTAGTGCGCCCAGCTCTGAGCCAGGGGGGTGGGCAAGGTGAAGCCGGGAGGGGCTCACAGTACGGAAGGATCTGGGAGGCCTTCTTGGAGGAAGTGGCACTTGAGCTGAGTCTCAAAGGACGAAGTAGGTGACAGGGAAGAAAGGCTGTTTCCGAGAGGGCGTGAGTTTGGGGAAAGGCCAAGAGTGTGATGGTCCTGGCGCTTTCCAGATGTACCGTGTCAGGAGGATACAGACCGGTTGTGAGGGACCTTTAATGGCAGCAGGGCTGGGACGAGAGTGAAACGTTTAAGGAGACACTCTCCGGACAGGGCACAACCCTGAGAGTGAGTGCCTACTTGAGAGCTGGACCCTGGCCCAGCCAGCGTGGTTGAGTGTCAACCTCTGAACCAGGTCAGGGTTCCATTCCTGGTCAGGGCACATGCCCAGGTTGCAAGCTCCATCACCAGAGTGGGATGTGCAGGAGGCAGCCAGCGGTCAATGCTTCTTTCTCATCATCGTTTCTATCTCTCTCTCCCTCTCCCTTCCTCTCTGAAGTCAATAAAAATATATATTATTAAAACGAAAGAGTCGGGCCCTGTGTGCCTCGCCCGAGTTCCTGCTCTGGCCGGCAGGCTAAGGATGCAGCCTTTTTTCTGCAGGTGCAGGCGAGCCGTGGAAGGTGCAGCATCTTAGTCTTTTTGTATTTTGCACACGGGGAAACTGAGGCCCAGAGAGTTTACATCATTGGCTGGGAAGAACCAGAGCCTAGGCCTGGCCAGTTTGGCTCAGTGGATAGAGTGACGGCCTGCGGACCAAAGGGTCCTGGGTTTGATTCCAGTCAAGGGCATGTACCTTGGTTACAGGCTCCTCCCCGGCCAGGGCCCTGGTTGGGGCTTGTGCTGGAGGCAACCAGTTGATGTGTTTCTCTCACATCAATGTTTCTCTCTGTCTTTCCCTCTCTCTTCTACTCTCCCTGAAAATCAATGGAGAAATATCCTCGGGTGAGGATTAACAACAACAACAAAAAAGAACCAGGGCCTAATCCAGGGCTTCTGACTTCTGGTTTCTGCTTTTCTTTCTCAACTTTGGTTGTTAACAAGTGATGTCCCTCCGTACTCCTGCGTGAGCTTCCCATCAGCTAGGATGCTCCCTAGGTCTGGGGTGAGGGGGTTGCTCTCTCAGGGTGTCTCTGTCACCCTCACTGGGTGCCTCTGGGTCCATTCTATCATTGCTGCTCTTGGTAGTAGGGAGAACCATCCTGTCTAATTCCTAGGATGCTTGGATTTCCTCAGCTGCATCTTTACATGCTTCTAATGACAAGGTGCTCATTACCTTGCAAGGCATTCCTGCTCTGTTGACAGTGTTTTTGTATTGTAATCAAAGCAATATATGCCCATGATTAAATAAAATAGCACAGAGGGCTTAGTGTGAAAAGCAAAGGTCTCCTGTTCTACCTCTTTCTGGCACCAGAAACAACCATGTTAGCTTCTTTTAGCTGTTTCTACCTGTTAAATTAAAATTTCTAAACTAGGGGCCCGATGCATGAAATCTGTGCAAGGGGCTGGGCCCTCACGGCTGCCTCAGCCCTCGCAACCCTGGCTTGTCCGGGAGGTCATTCGTCCAGTCTAATTAGCATATTATGCTTTTATTATTATAGACAATAATAAGGAACGGTGTAGCAGTTTCTGTGGACCAGACCCTGCTCTAAGTTTTTGCACATATTAATCCAATGTTAACTCTTGACGTAGGATCTACTATTATCCCCTATTTTACAGATGAGAACATTGAGGTCCAGGAGGTAAGTAACTTGCTCAAGACCTGGTTAGTGGCAGGTCTGGGATGTGAACTTAGGTGGTCTCCAAAGTCCACACTCTTTTTGGTTTTTGTTTGTCTGTTAATCCTTTCTCAAATGCTGCAACCTTTTGCAGCGAGGGTTCAAGGATCTGGAGAAGGGGCTGCGACATAAACGGATACAGTAGACAAGAAACATAAATTTAGAAGGCATGGGGGAAAGCCAGGCGGAGGCCTCACTCTAGGGGCGAAGCTCTCTGAATCTCCCCACCCACTGCTTTATATTTACTAGAATATACGTTTGCCTTTTAGCAAAGCAAACCGACATCAATGGTAAGGTTTGGTAAAAAGTACACGATTATCAGGTTAGGAGATTGCCTTCAGCCACCATTGTCTCTGACAGAACAATCGGTGCATGGCTTTTAGCCCTTGCTAAAGCCCTGAGGTCCTTCAGCCATTTATTATGCTAACCACTTTTTGGTCTTTGCCTCCAGCACTCAGATATATTTTTCCATTGATTTTAGAGTAGAAGGGGGGGCGGGGGAGAAACATTGATGTGACAGAGACATCGATTGGTTGCCTCCTGTGCACCCCAACTGTGACGGGGAGGGAATCGAACCTGCAACCCTTCAGTGTGTGGACCGACACTCTAACCACTGAGCAACACCAGACAGGGCCAAAGTCCACACTCTTAAAAGCTATGTTCAGCTGCTATGTCTCGGTTTACCAGTTTTATCCTCTAAGCTAATGTTTACCAACTGACTTTTCCCTATTATGATTTGGCTCACTTATACCTCCTTCATCTTCAGCAGGCAGTGCTTTTATCACTATTTTTAGTCTTTTTCTTTGTTACCTTTGTAGCCTTAGGGAATTGCATATGCCTTTATTTCGTTTTTGGTCAACTGTAGGCCGTATCCCTTGATTACTTTTTAAAAGGAGAATATTAGTCCCCTGCTTACTCTAGCCTTTAGCTGTCTTTACCCTTTCCTCCAACTCCTGTCATATATAGTTTTACTCTAAGTTGTCAAGGTTGACAACATTTACCTGCTGTTTTTTAACCATAGTGTCCTTAGTGTTTTATCTGTGGGTTGATTCTAAACTTTGAAAATCAGTATACAATATTTACGTTAGTTAAGCCATGTGAATAGTGTTCTCCACAAAATGAAGTGATAGTTAGCAGTTACATGTTCTTTCTTATATTGCTTTTGTTTTTCCTGGAGTTTCTAATTGCCTTTGTTTTTCCCCTCTTATTTACCTTTATTTCGTATTTTTTGTTCAAACTTTGCAACATGTCAGATATTTCACCATTTTTTATATAGAACCAAAATCAGTCGATAGTCCCTATTCATGGTCCCTGCTTGACTCCACCATGGCCAACCCCTCCTTTTCTGCTAGGCGTCTTGCAGATGCTGCTGACTGCTTTGAATACGCCAGCTGTAAGGTATGCGCTCCCAATGCTAGGGTGTCAGTTTCCCCAGATGGTGGGCTTGTAAAGCTGTGGAGGAGAGAAAAGGCCAGCCTTGTTTCCGGTGACCTGCCATTGTGCTTTCACCAGTGCGCTCAGCAGTAGTTTCTGATGATTGAGAACTAGAGCTGATGTAGGCTGGGGTGGGGGGCAGTGTGTGGAGTCAGCAACTTGGGAAAAGCTTAAGGTTGTTCATCCCCAGGACAGGGAATGGGGGAGAGCATGACTTCACCCTCCATGATCTGCCTCCCATGGTCAGTGAGCCAACAACAAAAAACAGTTAGATGCCGATCAGTGATTCCCAAGTTGGGTGTCTGCCCTGCTAAGCCAGGTTGGGCTAATGGCAGGGATCCGCACCGACTGAGGCACTTCCTGAGGTGGAGGAGGAAATAATTACTGAGCCTCTAATATGGTTACACCTACGTGCTTTCCCAGGCTCTCAAAACGCCTTTCTTCCCTGCACCAAACATCCTTCTCTTTGCCCAGTTTGGAAGTTTCTGGAACAGAACACTGAGGACTCTTATCCTCCTTCTCCATACAAGTTCTTCGGGCCTGGTGGTTATCACTGTCTGCCTTTTGAGGCCTTGCGCTGATGGTCACTAAGGGGCAGGGGCAGGGCGGGGCCCCAGTCACTGGGCTCAGAACCCTGAGCAGTCCTCGCACTTAGTTTCTGAGTATCTACCCAATCTGAAGGCCAGTCCCTCCCTTCTCTTCTCCACCATAAGCCAGGCATCTCAACTCCATGCAGTGCCTTTCTTACTTCCACCTCCAGGCCTGGGATCCTGCTCTCCTGCTGCTTTTCTGCCTAGTTAAATCCACCCTTCCATGCTTTGAGGCTCCCGTCTGTGCGGTGTGTACTGCTCCAGGCTGCACTGAGCCCTCTCTAAGTTGATCTCCTAATATGCTGCATGGCTTATTCAAATGAACAGAATAGCAAGCGATTAAGAGCACAGGTCTTCAATTCCTGCAGACCCAGTTTTGAATTCTGTGCTATTCAGGACTCTTGGGTTGCAAGTGACAGAAAGCCAGTGTGAACGGTAGTGTCATAGCAAAAGGGAATGTTTTGGCTCATGTGGTCAAATCCCCGGCCTTCAGAATGCCTGGAACTGGGAATGTGAACACTCTCAGGACTTTTTCTCCCCTTTTTCCTTGTAAAAAGGGGAGACCTTGGTTAAGCAGGAGTGACATTGGCTAAGCACGTCGTGCCTGTAAGCTGCCGTCTCCTTATCTGTAAAACAGGAGAGGAAACGCCCTGCTTCCTGGTATTGCTGTGAGGATGAGATGAGATGTGCAGGTGAAGCTCTTAGCACAGCACAGTCAGACCCGATCAGCGGTGGGGGCACTGCGTCGAGGGCACAGAAAGACTGAGCTCACCTGGGGTAAAGGCCCCTCCACCTGTCTTGCCTGCGACCAGAGGATAAGATCCCCCAACAGCTTGCCTGCCCAGTCTCACAGCTGCTCTACCAGTGGGGCCCTTCTTGGAATTGACTGAAAAGGATCCTGGAAAGGCATGGAAGCAATAGCAACCTTGACAGGAAAGCCTTTCTGGTGCCTTTAAGCTAATGCCTACCACTAAAAAGAATGAGTAACTGGTAATTGAGATTGTTTCAAATCAGCCAGTAGTCCCTGAGCCTAAACCAGGCACTGAGCTGAGAACTCTGGAGAATACAAATCCATGTCACATCGTTTTTGTTCTCGGCACAAATGGGACAATAAAACTCAAACCTCAAGCATCTTAGGAGGTAGTGAGCTGCCTGTCCCTGGAGGTGTGCAAGTAGTAGCAGGGGTGCTGTGAAGAGGATTTGGACTCTGATGGGGAGGTGGGTGAATTGAGAGAAACTTAAAGGTCATTCCTTTTCTTGAGGGTCTAGATAAGAGAGGAAAACCCCAGCCCTGTGATGTGATGGCCAGGCTGCAAGCTCGAGATGAAGCAGTCCCTGTAGTGGAGCTTAGGGAAAAGCTTCATCAGGGAACCTTTCTGGAGGAGGTGGCCCTTGGACTTCAGCTCATCTGTGAAGAGCCGAGGCTAACTGCCTCTCAGGAGGGACAGGCTTCCAACGATGTATTAGCAGATGGTGCTCCACTTCTTGCCATGGCTCTCACATCAGCCTGTCCGCTGGCATCCGTCTTAGGTCTCACTGTGGACTGGTGAGAAGAGGCATACCACAGTCCCATTCATACTTTCTCGTGGTTAGGAACCAAGGGGAGGGAGGCCCTGTTCATCCTAGTCTACAATCTATGAGGCAGATTTCACTAGAGGGCTCTGATTGGTCCAACTCAAGTCACATGCCCACCCCACAGGCCAAGCACTGTAGACACAGTAATGGGCTGGAGGTTAAAAAATAGAAGCTCTAAAGGCTCATCATTTAGGTTCACATATTTAGCAGTGTTAACTGGGCAAGTTACTTCATACCTTGGGCCTCTGTTTTTTCACTTATAAAATAGGGGCAATAGACCAATCTCAAAAGGTTTCTGTGAAGATTAAAACAGGTAAATGAAGTAATACATGTAAACAGCTATAATGTAAATAGTGCCCAGAATATATAATAAGCGTTCAGTAAAGGTTAGCGACTCTCACCCATTGTTATGTTTCATGTTTTTCAGCTGCGTTTGCATTCTTCCCCCTGTTTGATTTCCTCATCATTTTATAGGTGAGAAAACCCGACAGTTATGATGCCTGTTTGGCAGCTTTCTTCCTGAATCACAGAGAAGCTGGAGTCAGGGCAGCTGGAGTTCATTTTCAGGACACCTTCCCCTTGGCCACAGGCCCAGGCCCAGACCCCAGCATTTCCTGCAAAATTCTTTTCCTAGAATTTAATTATGTGTGTTTCCTCCTGCCCCCAAATTCCCAGACCTTTCCGTGGCTCACTGAGGAGGGTGGGGTGGTGAGGAGGTCCCCGTGGGAGGGAGAAGCACTGAGCCCTCCGTCTGGTTCCTTCCCAGGCACAGCTCCATCAAGGCTGAGGAGGCCCCCGGCACGGCTCCCTTTCACCTTGACCTCTGGTTCTACTTCACCCTGCAGAACTGGGTTCTGGACTTTGGCCGCCCCATTGCCATGGTGAGTGTGAAGCTGTGGACAGAGCCCCAGCCAGCAGTGAGGAAACAGTGCGACTTGAATTAGCTCCGTGACCTTCAGTGACCTTCGACAAGACATTCCCCCTACTGGTAAACTGCGAGAATAGGCCTGGATGACTTCATGTCCTTTGACCCTGTGACTGCGGCCAGTAAGGCAACTACCAGCAAGTAGGGGAGGGGGTCTGGGGCCTGAACAGTCATACTGTGCCCGACTCCCATATTGGAAATGGTGGCTCTGCAGCCAGACTGTGCCGCCCACCGTGTCTCACCTCCGGATCAAGCTAGAGGAGGGTGGGAAAGAAAGCAGAGCCTCCCGCTGGCTGCCCCATAGCCTTGGGATAGTACTGTTTTTCTGGAGGTGAAGAGTACAGGCTGATCTCGCATGTTCTATATGACTGACCTTCAGGTAATTTGGGCCATCTGTGAAACTGCCGCCTTCCCTCCAAGGCCACTTCATGCCTCAGCGTGCGGTGGCGGCCTCCACAGAGAAGGTTAATACTGGAAGAGCACCAAAGCCCCTCCCTGGTGGTGATAGATGATGGATGGATAGGTAGATAGATAGATAGATAGATAGATAGATAGATAGATAGATAGATAACAATGTGAAAAAAATTGAAGAAGGTACCACCATGTACCAGATTGTTAATTTTCATGTGGGGGTGATAAAAACAACAATATCCACTGCTGAGACTTTGTATTTGCTGGTGACAGTGCGAATTAGCAAAGCCCTTTTGGAAAGCCGTTTGTCAAGGTGGTAATAGTACCGAGAATAGCGCCTGGCGTGACAAGTGCTCAATGTACTTATTGAATGAATATTGATAAGAGTAAGGTAGACATAGCAGCTAACATACACTAAATGCTTACCCTGTTCTAAGCTCTTTCTGTGGTTAAACTTATTTAGTTCTTACATCAACACTATTATTAATCTCAACTTGACACAGGAGACTTGAGGATAGAGAGGGTAACTGGCTCAAGCTCACCCAACTAGCAAGTGGAGGAGCCAGCATGTGCGCCCCTTCCCATCATATATATCTCCAGAATCGGCTGTGTTCATCTCTCCTTTTTTTTTAAAAAAAATATTTTTTTATTATTTTTAAAAAATTGATTTCAGAGCAGAAGGGGGAGAGAGAGAGATAGAGACATCAATGATGAGAGAGAATCGCTGATCAGCTGCCTCCTGCAGGCCCCCTACTGAGGATCGAGCCTGCAACCTGGGCATGTGCCCTGACGGGGAATTGAACCTGTGACCTCCTGGTTCAATGCTCAACCACTGAGCCAAGGCAGCCAGGCTGTTCATCCCTTCTGACCTAGTAAAATCCCTTCCAAGAATCTGCCTGAAGGCATAATCAGCCAGAGACAACAGGCTTTATACCCAAAGATGTTTGTTGCAGCTTTGCTTACAATAGCCAAAACTCGCAAGTGTTTTCAGTATAGAATTACCTGGCCATGTAAGCAAGAACTATGGATACCATAGAGCAACCTGGAATGTTTAAGGAGAAAAGAGGTGCCTGAGTGACACGCATACTGACTGGTTCCAAGTCAGTAACAACCTTAACAGTCTTGTATACATGACTCAAAGACGAAACGGGTGAAGAACAGCGTTCCTGGTAGTGTGTCAGGCAAGAGCTATGGTGGATGCTGCTTCTCCTTTCTGAAAATGTGTTGTTATTGTTTTTTATGTAGGAGAAAGAAAAGGGACTGAGCCAGGAGTCAGGATGCCTGGTCAGGTTTTGGGTGACATGGGCAAGTCACTGTCATTTGGGCTTCAGTTCCCTCATCTGTAAGAAGACTTGCGAACTAGCTGCGCTGAGCCCCCTTCCAACATGAAGGTCCCACATGTTGGAGGACATAGGAGCTGCCCATCAGACTGGTGCTCTGCGGAGGGGAGAGATGAGGAGAGCCTGCTCCTGGCTCTCCTCACTCAGTAGGACTCAGTCTCATCCTGCCCGGAGTTGCTGTGGCCACTCTGACCCCAAGTGGGCTTGTGGGGAGAATATGCATTTGAAAAGTTCGTGTATACACTGGAGCTTTTCAAATACATGCATGATAATAACTACCAAGTGAAGCCTTTGACCAGTTATAGAAGTAGTATGTAGTAGCTGTAACAGGTCAGTTCGTACCCAGGTGTATAGAGAAGTGAGACTCTCCCTTTCTAGTCCCATCCCTGACAGTTGGGGGCACATCCTTCCACTCCTTTCTCTGCTGGTACAGACATACATACACATCTTTTTTCTTTTCCTAACCAAAGTGAGATTTTACTTTATCATGGAGAACTTTCAATGTCGGTACAAATACGATGTCATTTCTGTTAATGGCTACTGAACCTTCTATTGTAAATATGTACTATAGTATATTCGGCTAGTCATACAGTGGGGCCTTGACTTACGAGTGTCCCGACTAACGAGTTTTTTTTGAGATACGAGCCGTCTCTCGGCCGATTTTTTGCTTTGAGTTGCAAGCTCAAAAAAATTCGAGTTACGAGTCAGCTTCAGATACCCCACCGCTAGTTGGCGCAGCAGACGTCACAGTGATTTGACATACAAGTAATTTGAGTTATGAGCTCCGTCATGGAACGAATTAAACTCGTAAGTCAAGGCCCCACTGTATTTGGTTGAAGAGTTGGCCTATTTCTGGCATTTTGCTATCACAAAGAATATGTCAACCACCATGTATATCTTGCTATAGATATAGAGGTATACACACATGAGTAAGAAAGAGAAAGAGATTGAGATTTCTGTATTCCAGGAGTTTCTACAGATTAGTTTTATCCAATGTGGCATTTCTGAGTTAAAAGAGATAAAAATTTTAATGGAAAATTTTGGTCATTATACCTGTTCTCAATCAACAGATACTGGAAGTTTAGTTTGGTGGTGGTGGTGGTGTGGTGGTGTGTGAGCGTAATGTTTTGACCGTGAACAAGGGTTTTCACACTGACCCCCACGAGGCCAGGACTCCAGGGGTAGACCAGTAGGAAGAACTGCCCCTGGCCTGCCTCCTCTCTCAGGGAAGGTAGGAAAGGAAGAATTGAGGTTATTTTGAAGAACTCATTTTCTCCTTTTTCCCTAATGTACACCCTTAACCTGATTCAGAAGCAGCCCATCTGCTCAGTAGATAGGGCATTTCCACCCCCGGGCCCACTGACCAGAAGAGCTTGTCATCATCATAGGAACTAGAGAGCCGGGTCCCTACGAGTCCATGTGGCCCCCGGGGCCACATTTCTTGTGTTACAGATGGGGAAACCCTAGAGAGGGGAAGGACTTGCCCAGGGTCACTAGGAAAGTTGGTGGCACCACTGAGTCCCAAAGGAACTTCCAGCTACCAGGCCAGTACCCAGGCACATTTATGTGGTCCCCACAGGGAGAGGGACACAGGACAGGGTCAGGCCTGGATTTGCATCTACCGTGTGCCTGGGGACAAGTCTACCTGCTCTGGGACTGTTTCTCTGTCTGGAAACACCTTTGCCTTGGGGCTGCCCAGAGGATCCCAAGAAATCCCAGAGAGAATTAAGAGCATGAGGAGGAGGTGGGGGGAGGAGGTGGGGGCCCGACTCCCTGAGCCTCGTAGGGCTGTGCCTGGTGAACACCACTCCTCCCCTTCTCCCCAGCTGGTGTTCCCTCTCGAATGGTTCCCGCTCAACAAGCCCAGCGTGGGGGACTACTTCCACATGGCCTACAACGTCATCACGCCCTTTCTCCTGCTCAAGGTACAGTCCAGCCGCCTTGCCCTCCCTTCCCACCCTCACTGAGCGTGTCCCAGGCTTCCCCTGCCTGATCCAGAGCCGGGGCTCAGGGGAGGCGGGGCTGCCTCTGGCTGGGAGGGATGGAGAAGGCCTCAAGGAGAGGCGTTTGAGCTGGGCCTCAGCCTGCTGTGCGGGGTGACGTGGGAGAGGCACTCAAGCAGAAGGACCTGCAGACAAGGCCAGGCTTGGGAAACCATCGCACATTTTGGGAGGCGAGGCAGGCGTGGCTGGGTTGCCTCAGAAGAGGTGGGAGACCATTTGGGGAGGCAAGTCAGGGCCAGATGACAGGACTCGCAGCAACAGAGGGAGAACTGGATCCTCTGGCCTGGAGATCCCTGACTTTGAGATGCCACCGGGAGCAGAGCTAGCCAGGGCTGCCGGCTTCGCATTTTGCCACACAAGGGGTCTTAAACTATGTCACCATCTACTATCCCCATCATTTTGTTGTTAGAAAGGTATTTCAAATCTCCAAAAGTTATAAATGTATAATCGCAACATTCAGAGGGGTCCTCGGTTAAATAACTTAATTTCTGAAGCACCTGCTTCATCCCTGCCATTTTTTTTGTGTTTGCCATGGATCAGTCGCTCAGGAACTGGAAGGTCTCAACAGACCCACCCAGCCTGGGGCACAAGCGGGGGAGGTCGGAGTTCTGAACCTGGGACCCCAGCGCCTGTGTTGAAGGCCTGGCAGTCACAGCCATAGGTGGCTGGTGTGTAACCTTGGGCAGTGAGCTGGCCCCCCTGTTTCCTCTCTGGGGAAAGGGGCTGCTGTGCCCTTG
Organism: Myotis daubentonii; assembly: GCF_963259705.1. Classification (NCBI taxonomy): domain Eukaryota; kingdom Metazoa; phylum Chordata; class Mammalia; order Chiroptera; family Vespertilionidae; genus Myotis; species Myotis daubentonii. The sequence continues at coordinate 42,805,433 of NC_081840.1, forward strand.
GCCCTGCGGGGCTCACAGGGATGGTGTGGGAACCTGGAGGCTGCGCTGGCCCAAGGGACCTCCCAATTGGTGAGGACGTTCCAGCCGGCGGTCCATCCCACCCCAGGTGCGAGGGAGGGGTGCACACAGGGTGTCTCCTGTTGTGATGGAGGCCGGCCCTACTGCTGGGCCTCTCTCTGCCCGCAGCTCATCGAGCGCTCGCCGCGCACCTTGCCTCGCTCCATCATCTACATCAGCATCATCACCTTCATCATGGGCGCCAGCATCCACCTGGTGGGCGACTCCGTGAACCACCGCCTGCTCTTCAGTGGCTACCAGCACCACCTGTCGGTCCGCGAGAACCCCATCATCAAGAATCTGAAGCCCGAGACGCTGGTGAGCCCGGCTGCCACCCCCTGCCACCGCATGTGACCCCTGCGGGTACAGCCTGCCCCAGAGGCCAGAGACATGCCGCGCCCATCACTGTGCAAGGAAGGCCTTTGCTGAAGGCACTCTGCCAGGGAGGGCACTCTGTCATTAGGGGGTGCACGCTGACCTCCAGGAGGGTGGTGGTGGGGGGAGCCTTCTGCAGGAGGGCAGGGAGTGAGGACAGCTGGGGGAGGCCTGGGCGTGGGGGGGGGGGGGGGGAACCAGGGGGCTTGTGGCCAGCGCCCTCCCCGAAGCACCTCCCTCTAACCTGTCCCCCTGCGCCCTCAGATCGACTCCTTCGAGCTGCTTTACTACTATGATGAGTACCTGGGCCACTGCATGTGGTGAGTGATGGGGCCAGTCTGTCTCCGCAGGGCCCTGCCTGCGCCCCCCCCCCCCCCCCCCCAAGCTCTGCCGCCAGCCCCGGGGACACTGGGCAAGACTCGGGGCCTGGGGCCTCCAGGTGTCGAGCGCAGCGGCTGGGATGGGTTCTCTCCCCACCCCCACCCCACCCCGTCCCCGCCGTGAGCTCCGCTCTGGAGAGACGGGCCCTGGCTTCCCTCCACCTCCTCCCGGGCGGTGCCCGCCGCGGCCACTAGAGGGCAGCGAGCGGCCGTCTCGCCCTCGCCCGGCCGGAGAGCCTGAAACCCATGGAGAAAGAGGCCATCCTGCTGATAAACATGCCCCCCCCCCCCCCCCCGCGCCCCCACCGTGTCAGGCCTCAGTCCCTGGGGATGGAGGAGGAGAGAGGCCCAGAGGCCTGAAATAGGAGAGGACATAGGATGTAGGGGCACCTGTTGGGGGCATGAGGAGGGTGGGGAAGGAGACACGATGGGATGTGAGAAGAGAAGGGGTGCGTGGGCAGAGCAGCCTGTGTGCGGGAGGAGGTGGGGTCCTTTCGGGGGAGATGTGTGCGTGGAAGAGGGTGAGGCTGTGGGCTGTGAGCGAAGGGGCTCACAGAGCTCCTTGGAGGCCCCCAGTAGGTGCTGTTCTGTTCACCTGGACCTCAGGCCTCTCCCTGACACACCTCCTTCCAGGCCAGTGAGAGGCTGGGCTCCTGTGGGGCTCTGCCTGAGGCAGAGGCACCCCCACACACAGTGAAGGAGGCGGCCAGAGCAGTGTGGAAGGAGCAGCCCGTCCCCGCCAGCCTGTGGCCTCTGGTTTGCATGTGGGCCTCTTCGCCACTTCCTTCCTACCCCGGCTGGAGCCCGGCACCGGAAAGGCTGGCAGGGCCTGAGTGTGCTCCCCAAAGCAGCGTTCTGTGAATCAGCCGGGACACTGCATGGGATGTTGCAAGAAACCAGCACAGGGATCGGTGGGGAGGGGGCAGCTGGGAGGGGCAGGCCTCCGAGGCATTGGCTTCCCTGTTGCAGGTACATCCCCTTCTTCCTCATCCTCTTCATGTACTTCAGCGGCTGTTTCACTCCCACCAAAGCCGAGAGCTCAGTGCCAGGGGCGGCCCTGCTCCTGGTGGTGCCCAGTGGCCTGTACTACTGGTGAGTGGACATGGGACCTGGGTAGGAGGGTGCAGGGCGCACGCAGTGAGCCAGGCAGTGAAAACGTGCTCTTGACCGCAGAGCTGCGATGTGACCGCAGGTGCGACCTCCCTGTTGGAGCCCTGCTCCCTCTTCTAGGGGGGACCGTGGCCTGTGGGGGCCTGTCTGTTACCAGGAAGCCAGGCCTGAGTTTGCTCTTTCCATCCGCATGTCCCTCTACCCTGTGCCCGCCTCCCAGAACCCCAGTGCAACTTTGGGGCAAGAAACTCCATCTCTGACACCACGCCCTGTGGAGCCCGGGTCTCGGTACCCTTCCCTGTGAAACGGGGAGATGCCTGCTTGTCTCCCCCTCAGGAGATGGTGAGAATGCAGGGGAGAGGGGAGGCCTTTATTGACTGTAAAGCACGTGGTGGTGACAGCTAATTCCATGGCCTCAGGAGCTCCCCACCTGTCTTCCCTCCAGCTCTGTCTTCCCATTGCAGAGGAGCAAGCTCTACCCCTCCTGTCACTTCCGCCCTGAAGGTGGGGGGGAGTGCTGTGGGTGTCACAGGAAGGACTGGCCCTTCTCTAATGGGAAGCCTTCATCAAGTGGAAAGGACCTCCTTCCCGGGACAGCTGCAGCCCCCCTCCAGGGTCTGTCCCCTGACTGGCTGAGAGGGTCCGCCAGGGTGACCCTGTGTGCCCCCTGAAGACGGGATTAAAAGAAATGGGTGTCAGCTACAGCAAGAGGGCAAGAGGTCCGACTGGGAAAGAGCTTCCTGCCCAACTCGCAGCCACAGCGTGTCAGTGCCGTGATAGCCACCGTAGTACCAGCCGCCAAGCGCAGGACACAGCTCTTGTCAGCAGCCTTGAGAAATAGGGCCACGTATGCCCCCTTTATGAGTAAGAAACCAGGCTTTAAGATGTCATGTAAATTCCCCAAGGTCACACACCTGCAGAGCTATAGTTCTTGAATGGGTCAGCATTGGGGTTCTCTCTAGAGCAGTGGTTCTCAACCTTCTGGCCCTTTAAATACAGTTCCTCAGGGTGTGACCCAACCACAAAATTTTCGTTGCTACTTCATAACTGTAATGTTGCTACGGTTATGAATCGTAATGTAAATATCTGATATGCAGGATGGTCTTAGGCGACCCCTGTGAAAGGGTCGTTCGACCGCCAAAGGGGTCACGACCCACAGGTTGAGAACCGCTGCTGTAGAGGCAGGGAATTGGACCAGATAGCCTCTCTGCAGCCCTCCAACAAGTGTCCCTGAGTTCCTGGCCATGTGCTAGGTGCTGCCTTTGGAGCTGCAAAGAACGCTGGGAGATCTGAGACTGTGTCCCAGCCTGCAAGCAAGGAGACAGTAACGACAACCCCCATAAATTGCAGGTGCATTTCCAAATTCAAATGCCTACAGGAACCAAGTTAGTGTATCAAGCAGACATCAAGCGAGGCAACAGGGAATGGTGGGGACTGTGGCAAACTAGAATAATGCTCTAACGGGGGCCACTGCTTTCCCCTCTAATCAGTTATTGTCACATGAGAATGCAAGTCTAATGTGACCAGACAAACCAGAAATTCACATTTTCAGGCACTCTGTTATTTAAATATTGGCAACAAACTCAACATTTTAAAAAATAGTAACTATTCAAGCCAAATGGGCTGTGGCTCAGAGTGTTATGGTTTCCTGAGCGCCCTTATTAGATGAGCTATTCTGACTGGGGCAGCTTGGTACCTGGGTGGCGGGAAGGGTGCCAAGCAGGGCTGTCATAGCACCCGCCTCACCTCACTGGCCTCTTCAGGTACCTGGTCACCGAGGGCCAGATCTTCATCCTCTTCATCTTCACCTTCTTCGCCATGCTGGCCCTCGTCCTGCACCAGAAGCGCAAGCGCCTCTTCCTGGACAGCAACGGCCTCTTCCTCTTCTACTCCTTCGCCCTCACTCTCCTGCTGGTGGCGCTCTGGGTCGCCTGGCTGTGGAGTGACCCAGTACTCAGGAAGAAGTACCCGGGCGTCATCTACGTCCCTGAGCCCTGGGCCTTCTACACCCTCCACGTCAGCAGCCGACACTGAGTCCCTGGCATCAGCCACTGGTGCTCTGTCGGGCAGGAGATGGGCCATAGAGGGTGTCTGAACACAGGGTGTGTGTGTACATGTGCGTGTTTGTGTGTATATGTGCATGCACATGAGTGTGTGCGTGGGTGTCCACCCACGTGTGTAACCACAACTGAGAACATGAGTGAGTACACATTGTGCGCACGGATGGGTGTGTTTGTGTGTGCATGGGCGCGTGCGTGGTGTACATCATCAGGAGACTCCGTTGTTCTGGGCAAGTTTCTGTTTGGTTTGGATCTTTTCAAGATGGGATTTTGTTTTAGGCCAAGATGTGGGCACTGCCTTCCCTCTCACTCTCACTGCTCAAGGCTGACGCCTTCTTCCTGGGAAGTTCTCTGAGACCGTACAGGAGAGGCCTGGGGAGGGCGTGGGGAGGGCATTTGGTGTGTCACCCACCATCTGGCCCACTCCTCGGGCCCACCCTGACCCCGGAAGCCAGATCACATAGGCCACAAGGACGTTCTGTGTATCGCTGAGCAAGCACCTCCCTCTCGGCTTCATTTGCACTAGATGGGCCAAGGGCTCCAAAGAGGGTCGGTGGGCTGGTTGCAGTCTCCTCTTGGGCAGCCGAGGGATAGAGTAGTTCCATCCTGACACTGTCCTCGAACCCTGGAAGGGATATGTATACCCTGGGCCCTCACCCCACCTCAGGTTGCATGGGGTGCTGAGCCACCCAACCCCGAGGGCCCACAGGCCAGCCCACTCCCCTAACCACCAGCAGATTGCGTGGTCTGGCAGTGGTCGCACTCCAGCCGCTCTGCCTCCAGGAGAATTGTGGCCCCACTGCAGTAGCCTGACTGCAGGCTCTGAGCTGCATCCGATGCCCAGCTCACACTGGCTGTTCTCCGAACTCCTGCAGCGGGCGGGGGCAGGGTTGAGCCTTTCTCCAGGCAGCCTTGTCTTGGTCTGAATCTCAGCCTTCTGCCTGGGCCTTTCTCCCAGAAAAGGGAGCCTCATTCCCAGCAGGGTGCCCCCGCCCCCTTCTCCCAGGCACTGCAAACTTCACACAGCAGCAGGCCTCACAGCCTCATCTCCAGCCAGCACTGGCCCCCATGTACCTGTGGGTCTCAAAGGGGCCTCTCTTGCTTTCCCCAGACCTGCCTCCTCTCCTGTGTTCTCAGGGAGCCCCGTGCCTCAGATTCTCCTTTCATGTTGGGGTCCCTCTGAAGCCCCCTCGGAGGTCCCCCAGCCCCTGGTCAGTCCCTGTCTGCTGGCAGCATCAGGTGGGGAGAGGTGTGAACAAAGGCAGTGTGGAAGCCAAGCCTGGCTGGGGCTGCTGCTTTGTGAATTGGGGAAGCAGGAGGGAGGGCGGTCCCTAGAGCAAGGGAGAGTGGCTGGTCTGGGGCCCAGGCATGAGCACTGGGCAGACCCCAAGGGCCCACTCAGCCCCATCTGGCCAGGAGCAGGTGCTGCCACCGGCCCTCCGTGCCACTTTGTAGGATCCCTGGGTTGGGGAGAGGTGGCGGTGAGAAGGGCCTAGGTCAGTCCCAGCCCTCTTCAGAGGAGAATGGGGGTTCGGGGGCCAGGATAGGGCATCTCCAGACCTGCCCTCAGAGATGGTACAAGGAGTCTCCCAGCTGTGCTGCCAGCCTGGTCCAGAGGCTGGAGCAGAGAGGGTGCCCTTCCGGGCAAAGGAGGGAGCTGGTCTGTTTGGTCTGTTGGAGGTCAGTGCTCAGCCTTGGGCCAATCACTGATCTCTCCGGCCTCAGCTCTTGATCATGAAAGGTCTCGGCCTCTTCCCCCAGGTGGTTGTCCGGAACTTCTGGGCTGTTATCATTCAACAGGAGGGGCGCTGGGCAGGAGACTGCACCTTTAAGCCCTGGTGCCCCCACCTGCCTGGCAACCTCATTTGATTCCTTCCCTATCTGGAGGACGCTGCCCCTCCAAACCCTTGGGACTTAATAGACATCTGATCAGGCACAGGCCTGGTTGCGTGGGGCCTGGAGCGTGTACAATTTGAAGGGCCCTTAATAAGGAAACAGTAAAAAGGAACAAAAGCTTGGGGATAAAAGTGGATACAGTTGGCCCTTGAGCAGCATGGGGGTTAGGGATACTGACCCCCTGCAGAGTCAAAATTCTGCATATAACTTCTGACTCCCCCAAAACTTAGCTACAGCTGGTCCTTTATATTCTTGGATTTCATATCCATGGATCCAGTGTTTTTCTTTTTTTGTTTTTAATATGTTGGCAAACGTGGGTTTTTTTTAGAGAAATAGAGGAAGGGAGGGAAAGAGAAACATTGATCAGTTGCCTCCTGGGATCAAACCCTCAGCCTGGTTATGTGCCCTGACCAGGAATCCAACCCACCACCTTTTTGGTGTATGGGACGATTCTTCAATCAACTGAGCTGCCCAGCCAGGGCCAAACAGTTTCAATCTGTGACTAAAAATCCACAGGTGTGGAAGGCTGACTATTCTAATAGCTTACTGTTGACCAGAAGCCCAACTGACAACATAGTTGCTTAATACATATTTTTTATTAATAAAGCAAAGCTAGAGAAAAGAAAATGTTATTAAGAAAAGCAAAAGGCCCGGCCAGCGTGGCTCAGTGGTTGAGCATCAACCTATGAACCAGGAGGTCACAGTTCAATTCCTGGTCAGGGCACATGCCTGGGTTGTGGACTTGATCCCCAGTGTGGGGCATGCAGGAGGCAGCCAATCAATGATTCTCATCTTTTTTAAAATAAATTTTTATTGATTTCAGAGAGGAAGGGAGGAGAGAGAGAGGAATTGAGCCTAGGACCTTTCAGTCCGCAGACGCTAATCCACTGAGCCAAACCATCTGGAGCCATCATTGATGTTTCTGTCTTTCTCTCCCTCTCTTCCTCTCTCAGAAATCAATAAAAAAAAATATTAAAAAAAAATTTTTTTAAGTAGTATCTCAGTTTGTACACCTGGCAATAGCAGCAACTTCAGAAAACAGCTGTGTGAAAGAAAAGCCTCAGATGGGCAGGGGGGGGGGAGGGGGGAGGGGGGGGAAGTAGAGGAGGGGGGGAGTGTCTGTGACCTACGGGCACCTCCCAGCTCTGCTACCGCAAGCCATTCAATCACCTGTGTCTGTCAGTACGAGGGCACATGCCAGGTTGTGGGCTCGATCCCCAATGGGGGGTGTGCAGGAAGCAGCCAATCAATGATTCTCATCATTGATACTTCTGTCTCTCCCTCTCCTTCCTCTCTGAAATCAATAAAAATATATTTTAAAAAAAGAAAAGAAAAATAAGGGGAAATACGTTTACAGTATTTACTGAAAAAAAATCCACATAGGAAGTAGACCTATGCAGCTCAAGCCCGTGTTGTTCAAGAGTCAACATATTTAGAATGAAAAAGAAATCCCAGCAAATTATTAGAGGCTTAGAGATTTAATGTCCCTTTTAAAATATATATATTTATTGATTTCAGAGAGAGAGAGAGCGAGAGAAACATCAATGATGAGAGAGAACCATTGATTGGTTCCCCTACTGGGGACTCAGCCCACAACCCGAGCATGGGCCCTTGACCAGAATCGAACCCAGGACCCTTCAGTCCACAGGCTGACACTCTATCCACTGAGCCAAACCAGCTAGGGCTATGTTCCTTTTGATAGAGCTCTCTGGGCACTTCACTGGAAATGTTTCCCTAGAAACACTTTTTTAAAATGTTTTTTTCTTGATTTCAGAGAGGAAAGGGAGACAGAGATAGAAACATCAATGATAAAAGAGAATCATTGATTGGCTGCCTCCTGCACGCTCCTACCGGGGATCGAGCCTGCAACTGGGGCCTGTGCCCTGACCGGGAATTGAACTGTGACCTCCTGGCTCATAGGTCAACGCTCAACCACTGAGTCACTCCCGCTGGGCTAGAAATACTTCCTAGTTCCACCTGGCTTCACTCCACTGGAAAACTAGGCCAGTGATTCTCCAAGTGTGGTCCCAACTGGCAGCATCAAGATAACTGCCAATTCTCGCCCCACTCCACCTGCTGAATCAGAAACCCGGTGGGGGGGCCCTTCAGGTGAACATCGCAGCCCCCCGCGCCCTCGGTGGGACGGAGGGGGTTCTGTTTTTCCCTGTTGAGTTGAAGTGTGGCGTACACACAACGGGACAGCAGGCAGCCGGATGGACTTGCATAGTGAACCCTCATGTAGCCACCACCCTGGTGCAGGGGTTTCCAGCACATGAGGGACACGCCTTGGAGACGCATAGAAACCTAAGGGAGGAGTTGGCAAGGGCACGCCAGTGCAAACCCTTCGCACACGGCCCTGAGCCCAGCACACACTGACTTACACACAGGAAGTGCCTGTCTCCTCCCACCAGCCCCTTCCCAAGCGCAGGGCGACTCAGCATGCGCTTGGCCTGGCCCCTCCAGCTTCCCCGCAAGGCTCAGCCCTACCCCCTGCCCTTCCCGGGCCCCACCTGGCTGTCCTTCCCCTCTCCCCCCACATAGCTGTTAGTGAGAAGTTCCCCCTCTCGGCCTCCTGCACCCTGACCCCCTCCTCTTCTCAGCCCCAACAGGAAGGATCAGAATCCCCCAGCTGAACCTAGGACTAGAAACAGGTGCGAAGAGGTGACTCCACCCAGTTTTGGGTGAAAGAGAACCTTTCGCATGGAGGTGGTCAGAAAGGAGGGCCCCGCGCATCCATGTGCTTGGGCTGATTAGCGAGATTCCCTTTCCTCTGGGCACGCGCAGCCTCGCTGGGACCCACTCACCCCCGGCCAGGACCCCTGTACCGCACAACCCCTGTGGCGGTACCTGCAGGGCCTGGCAAAGTGCGCGGACCCTGGAGTTGGGGCCCACAGACAGGGCAGCCACCAGCTGCGGACAAGGAGCCGGGAGGTGAGAACCCAGCTGTGCCCAGCTCAGCAGCTCCAGGGACCGCCCCACACTGCCCTCACTTCCTCAGTGTGTGTGTGCGTGCATGTGTGTGTGTGTGTGTGTGTGTGTGTGTGTGTTGGGGTGGGGGGGAGCACAAACCACTGAGGAAATGGGGAGTCAGCAGCTTCTGCCGGAAGGAGTGGGGGCTGCGGAGGGGAGAGAAGGGAAAGGAAGAAAAGGAGGAGCTTCCTGGCCGGGAAGTCACCGAAGAGGCCTCCCTCTGAGCCCCCGGGAAGCCCGCCGTGGGCCGGACGCCCCAGCTGGGGAACCGGCACGAGGAGAAGGCCCCTGCCGCGCCATGGGGTCGTACACAGTCCTATGTGAGGCCCGTCCAGGAAACAGGCACAGAGCAGTGCAGTGACAGGCCAAGCCCACGCAGCAAAGGGCACGCGGGGGAGGAACCGAATCCAACCCGAGGCACCGAAGCCTGCGTCCCTGCTCCAAGCTGGGACAGTGGCAGCGGCCATCGCTGGGCCGTGCCATCGAGGTGGGTCTCCTCCCCGCCTGCAAGCTGGCTTGTGATGACTCTTAGATAAGACAGTGCGCTCAGCACCCGCCCCTGCCAGCTCCCTGCTTAGTCCCAGGAGAGAAAGAAAAGACACCGCCACCCAGACCGGCCCAGGGCAGGGCCCAGGGCACCCCATCCCGGCCGGCCCCGCTCTTTGTGTGTCACTGACCTCTTCTCCGTGTCCAGGGAGGGCTCCCAGGAAGGAACGTTTGTCCAGAGCTTCAGCTTCCCGGGGCAGGACCGAGCCCTGGGAGCCCTTCTGCAGCCCCGTTTTCTCAAAACCCAACCTGCTGCTCTGCCCAGGCCTTGCTGGGCATCAGCTGTGCGGGGAAGCGGGAATCCGAGCCCTGGCGCTGGGCCTGGTCTCCATGGCAGCCGCGGATTTATTACAGGGGCCTCCACCCAGCTTGGCGGACTTAGGACTTGAAGCCGGGAGGAAGGAAACCAAGAAAGCAGTCCTGGGAGCAGGGAGCTCAGGGGTGCAGAGGAGGCCCCGAGATGGTAAGCTAGGCTCTGTGTCACCTGCCGGGCTTGGAGGGGGGCGGGTAGGGGGAGATGGGGGGCAGTTCACGGAGCCCCTCCTGACTGTTTCCTCTGTCTGCTGCAGGCCAAGTTTCTTTCCCAGGACCAAATTAATGGTAGGTTGGGTTTGCTCTTTAATTAGCAACTCACAGGGAAATATGGGTCTCATTAAGCAATTTGCTCTGCTCAGTTTGTGTTGGTGGGAAAAAGGTGCCAGGGGGGGAGGTGGGCCCACCCACAGGTAAGAGGCCTTCGCTGCTGAGAGGCCCTGCTGGGTGGAGGCGGGGTAGGCTCACAGGTGGAAAGGTTGGTGCTATGTCTGTCCGTGTGCGTTACCAGGGGGGAGGGAGGGAGAGGGGCCGGAGAGAGAAACACAACTAACTGGCCGGCTGAGAGCCCAAGAGGAGGGCTTTGTACTCGGCCGAGGCAGAGCAAAGAGCCCAGGTCTGCACCCCCACCCAGCACCCTTCTCTCTGGGCCTCAGTCTCCCCACCTGTAAGGTGGGAGGTCGGCCTAGGTAGTCTCTGAGGTCCCTCCACCTGACATCAAGCCTGGTTTTGGGGTGTGGAGCACTGCATCCCCTGAGTCCGCAAGCAGGCTTCCGTTTCCACAAGGCCAAGGGGAGAGCTGGGTTACACAGAGCTCAGGGCCCAGACCTAGCTCAGGGAGGCCCCACATAGCTCAGGTTGGGTCTGCGGGCCCTGGGTGGGCTCAGGGTTAGCTGGGTAGGGATTCCAGAGTTCTGAGTGCCCAGAGCTCGGTCTAGAGCAGTGATGGCGAACCTTTTGAGCTCGGCGTGTCAGCATTTTGAAAAACCCTAACTTAACTCTGGTGCCGTGTCACATATAGAAATTTTTTGATATTTGCAACCATAGTAAAACAAAGACTTACATTTTTGATATTTATTTTATATATTTAAATGCCATTTAACAAAGAAAAATCAACCAAAAAAATGAGTTCACGTGTCACCTCTGTCATAGGTTCGCCATCACTGGTCTAGAAGGACGAGTGGGTGGGTAAATGGGTTGCAGGCTCCAGTGGGCACCTCCCCATAGACCTCCTCACAGTCTCACCCCAAGAGGAGGCCAGATCAAGGAGTTCTAAAACACAAGGTCCAGGGCAGGGCCTCTCATGCCCAGGTCTCAAGGCAAGACTGAGTGGAGTCTCGCTCAGCCTACGTCCCCCACCCACCTCTGGTTCTGAGGCTCGCTGACCCTCCCTCTGGGGCCTCTGAAGTTCCAGAAGGAAAGGCAAACTTCCCTTTGTATCCCAGTGTCTGACACCAAGAAAGTGGCCACTAATGTTTAATGAACGAATGACAGATGGGACAGAGGTAGCCTGCTGCAGTGGGGAGAACAGGAGCCTTGGAGGCCTGGGCTCCTACCGCCTCTGAGCCTCAGTTTTCTCATCTGTGAAGTGGGGATAATGACGCCACACCAGGCTGCTGTGAGCGACAGAGAGGATAATGTCAGTCATGCACCTGACACGGGGCCTGGTGCAGCCTGGGTGGCACCCAGACCTGTGCTGGGGCCAGCTTGCTCTAGCGAGCATGAGCTTTAGAAATTTTGTCAACTTGTTGCTAAAATCAGCCATCTATCTATAATAATCTATAATAATAAAAGCATAATATGCTAATTAGACCAGAGGTCCTTCCGGAAGAAGCCTGGGCTGCGAGGGAAACCCGGGTCCCGGGTGCCAGAGGGAAGCCAGTACCGGCAGCAGGGGGAAGGAAGGCCTACTCTTGTACAATTTCATGCATCGGGCCTCTAGTATATATATAAAAGCCTAAGCAACCATTAAGACTGAATGACCAAATGACCAGAACAACCAGTTGACCAGTCACTATGACGTGCACTGACCACCAGGGGGCAGACGCTCAAGGCAGGAGCTGCCCCCTGGTAGTCAGTGCGTTCCTACAGCCAACCTCTCATGGCCCCTCCGCCAGACTCCAATCAGGGGCGGGGGGAGCCAACAGGCCAACCTCCCAGAGTCCCTCCCCCTGGCCAGCCGGCCCCCCGAAAGGCCTCGATCACCAGCCAGGCGGAGGGACCCTACCAGTGCACGAATTCATGCACTGAGCCTCTAGTTATTAAATCATGTAAGATCAAATAATGTTCCAACCCCTGCATTTGTGGAGGAAAAAAAACCCTTAAAAGATGACCCTGTTGCAATCAGTAGTGCTGAAGATTTGAAAGAGGTTTGAGTTTAATGAGTGTAATTTGTACAGGGTAAGAACTAGTTTAATAGTAGATCACTCATCAGATTGAATAATAGCACATTCATTGGGAAGAGTTGCATCACTGGCATGCACCTCACTTGTCAAGTCAGAGTCCCCACCCCCACCCCCACCCCCACCCCCCAGGCAGAGGCCCCACCGATGGCAGTCCCACCCCCAGTTCTGGAGTCAGAATCTCTGTGGGAGGGCCCAGGGGTGTTCCTCCAGAGCTGGGAGCTGGGGACAGAGGCAGGTGGGGCCCTGCTCCCTGGGCTGTGAGGCTGGGCAACAGAGGCCTTAGCTCCTGAGGCCATTCCGTCTCCATTTAGGGAGGAAGGGTTGGAAGAGAGCTGCCAGGGGGTTTAGTCAGAGCTGAGAAAACATCCTGGGCCCCTCCCCCCAAGTCTCTCGGAGCAGGGCCAGGGCTGGGGTCACAGGGCAGCTTGAGAGTTGAGCCTGGAGGCGGGATCTGGAGCAGTGGACTCAGAAGTGCCCATAATTGTAATAATTGTCGCCCCACATGACAGCCACTGTGGCCAGGACTTCCCAGGGGGCTTTCTGGTCGGCTCCGTAACCCAGGGGCATTGTTGTTCTGCTTTCCCACATGCGTTGTCTTTGCAAAGGTCCCGGGTGTCCGGATGCCTGCGGTGGGCTCCTTGTCTCCCTGGGCTGGCCCTAGGGGGCAGGACAGCTTCCCAGTGGTTTGAGTCAGTTGTGGGAGGGAGAAAAGGGGGAGCAGAGGAAGGGGAAGGGAGGGAAGAGAAAGGGGGTCGGAAAGGAGGGGAAGGGAGCAGGAGAAAGGAGAGAGGGAGGGGACAGAATGGCCAGATAAAATACAGGACACTCAGTTAAATTTAAGGCCAGAGAAACAACAAATACTTTTTTAAATTTATTTATTTTATTTATAAGACATTCATATATATATGTTTTTATTTATTTTAAAGAAAGAGGAAAGGAGAAGGATAGAGAGGTAGAAACATAGATGAGAAAGAACATCAATCAGCTGCCTCCTGCAGGCCCCCTACTGAGGATGGAGCCCACAACCCAGGCATGTGCCCTGACCAGGAATGGAACAGTGACCTCTTGGTTTATGGGTTGATGCTCAACCACTGAACCACACCAGCCAGGCAACATATACTTTTTTAGTATAAGTGTATCCCGTGCAAAAATTTGGTACGTACTTATACTAAAAATGTGTTCATTATTCATTGGAAGTTCAATTGAACTTGGCAGTCCTGTATTTTTACTTGTGATGGGAAGGGGGACAGAGGGAGTGGGCACAGGGAGGGGGAGGGAAAAGAAAGGGGAGGAGAGAAGAGAGGGTGTGTGTGGGGGGGGGGGCGGTGAAGGAGTGCTCCTGACTCCCCCTCCTGGCTGTGCACAGAGTACAAGGAATGCTTCTCCCTGTATGACAAGCAGCAGCGGGGGAAGATAAAAGCCACAGACCTCATGGTGGTGATGAGGTGCCTGGGGGCCAGCCCAACACCAGGGGAGGTGCAGCGGCACCTGCAGACTCATAAGATAGGTGAGTGGGCTGGGCCGGGGCTGGGGAAGAAGTGGGCTGGGCTGGTGGGTGGGCCTGGAGCCCGGCAGCTGTGGTCCTTGGGAAGAGCCCACCGTGGGTACAGATGGTGGATGTGAGAGCAGGTCAGAGGTCAGACAGGCCGGCGGTAGCAGCGGTCTCCAGCCGGGAGCTGTGGAGGCATTTGGCCAGGTGTGCTGTGCATCACTCGGGTTCCTTGAACCCTCAGCTCACAGAGCGGCCTGGGACGAAAGCTTTCCGCCAAGGTTCCAAACTCCGCAGGAAGCGTAACAGTGACCCCCAAGTCACTTCGCCAGAACAGTTTTATTCCTGTGTCCATGTCATGTGCTCAGCACAACCCACCCATGGAGAAGGCGCTGTTTCACGGGCAAATACCAGGGTTCGGAGCCGTGGGGGCCTTGCCCACGTGCTCGGGCCAATGGCAGAATCAGAGTCGGAGCCAATTCTTCTGATTGCAGACCCGCCTTCTATGCAGCACCGGGAGGAAGAAGGTGGACGGAAACCCGGCCAGAACATTGCCAAGGGGTTCTCTAGGCGCTGGGATTATGGATGATTTTCATTCCCTTTATTGTTGTGTCCTGTATTTTTTTAAAAGAGGGGCATATAGGACTTTTATAACCAGATGCAAACAAGTTGGGTTTGTTATTTTTTAAGAAACAAGAGGGTGTCTGCTGGGGTCCAACCCCAGCAGGTCCAGGGGTCCCCAAAGGTGTGGACGGAGTCGGCAAAGAAGGAATGACATGAAGACTGAGTTCAGTTGATCATCATAGCTGGGTTCTCTTGTCAGGGTCTGGTCAGGATCTCTAGCGAAGTTCTGGTTAGGATCTCCAGAGAGGTTCTGCTCAGGTTCTCCAGCCAGGTTCGGTCACCAGGTTCTAGTCAGGCTCTCCTGCCAATCTCCGCAGTCAGGTTCAGTCCAGGATCCCCTGCCATGCTCTCTCGCCAGGCTCCGCCTCCAGGCTCCGAGGCCAGTCCCTGTCCAGGATCCTCCGGCATGCTCTCTCCAGCGAAGTTCTTCTGTCTCTAGAGAACGTTCTGTGTAGGTTCTGTGCCTAGGCTCTGTCTCTCTTGGTCCTGTCTTCCAAGCCCTGTGTTCTCAGTTTTGTGTTCTGAGTTCTGTCTCTTGCTGTCTTGTTACATCTGTATTTATACCAGTTGATTCAATCCTATCAATCTCTATTACAAAGGTTAGGGCGTTTCTTATCTCCATTCCAGGGAGTAAAGATTATGTAGCTTAAGCATGATTGTTTGTAGTGATTAACTACCCGCCTGGCACTTAGTTAAGTAGTTTCATCCCCTCCCTGACTTCAGGGAAAAATTCCTACCTGGGGAAACAACCTTTCTAGGAGAGGCATCCCCTCCCTGACTTCAGGGAAAAATTCCTACCTGGAGAAACAACCTTTCTCGGAGAGGTGACCTTGGTTAAAACACAGCACCAAGAAGGTGAGCAAACATATTAAGAACCGTATGCCATATATGCCAGGTCCCTTGAAACAGCAAGGATGGACTGGCTCCCGGCAGGTGTCAGAGGCTGGGGTGGCTGTTTGCCTTGGTAGCTGGACACTCAGGAAGGAAAGACTGGCCCAGAGAAAGGGAGTGGCCTGGAAAGATCACTTGATCCAGAGCCACCTGAACCTGTTTCCTCATCTCTCAGGTGGGTCCCCACCATCTGCTGGGGTTACCCCCAGGTCCCATCAGAGCGTGACTGCAGCAGCGCTGGGTGGCCAGGCTGGGCCAGGACGGCCTCTGGAGGCTGAGAGCCCAGTGACGGGCGCTCAGTGACTGCGGTCCGTGTCCACCGCCCAGGGGTGGCGTTTTCCTTTGGTTACTGCCTCCAAACAGGAAGCTGTGGTCAGGGGAAGTTCCAATTTCCGGCAGTTTACCCCGGCCAGGCCAGGGCCCAGGCCCCCACACATGCTCAGAGGAGGGGCCTGGGCTGGGAGCTGGGGTGGGTGCAGTGAGGGAAAAGGCAAGCAACCAGCCCGGGGGGCGGGGGGACTGGGCTTGAGGCCCCGGTGGGGTCACCTGACCATCTCTGTGGGTGTGCAGCGGCGGCTGCTGAAGGGGGTGGACGTAGATGAATGCCCTCCAGTTCAGGGCACCAGAGCAGCACCCGGAAGGGAGCAGAGGAGGTGGGCTCCGTCCTGGTCCTGCCACTGCTCTGGGAGGCACTGCCCCCTCAGAACTCCTGTCTCCTTGGTGGGCACAATGGGCAGATGATACCCACAGGCCCCGAGGAATGTTGGGAGGAGTCACGGAGGCATATCCGAGGTGGGACCTCAGGAGAGGGCCTGTATCCTCCTCACTGCCACCACAGGGCTCTTCCTGGGTCCCGTGGCCCGGGAGCCGGCCAGGAGGGCTGGGGCCGGAGGCAGGTGGCGAGCCTTTTCCTCCCTGCTCACTCTGCTGTGCTTGGGGGTTTCCTAGACAGAAATGGAGAGCTGGATTTCTCCACTTTCCTGACCATTATGCACATGCAAATAAAACAAGAGGACCCAAAGAAGGAAATTCTCTTGGCCATGTTGATGGCGGACAAGGAGAAGAAAGGCTACATCATGGCGTCGGAGCTGCGGTCAAAGCTCATG